>NC_072493.1:302500-407500 GCF_027574615.1 Eptesicus fuscus
CAATAAAAGGTGCTGTGAATTTCACAGTAAAAGATGGCAAGAAATGTGTTTAATAACTCCCAGGACCCTGGTGCTGGGCTGTCAGAACCCCCAGGTGACCTGTCCCAGCTCCGCCCCTGTGCTCTGTGCGATGCAGGCCCCGACCCTCTGAGACTTAGCTTTGACCCTGGGCTGCGACCCAGGGATGGAAAATAATTTCAGCTGGAGGGTGACTGAGGGGAGGGGTGCGGTTGTGAAGATCTCACCCCAAACCACTTCCTCGCTGTTCTGGGGGCTGTTTAATACACCGAGTCCCCTTACAGTAACTTCTAAGATTCCCCAGGGTCCTTATGCCATCCCAGCCCCACCCCCATCCCACCCACCAGCTACACCATCAGTGTTGGGGAGAAGAGGGAGGAGGGAAGGGGGAATGGAGGGAAAAGAGAAAGAGGGGGAGAGGGGAAGGGGAGGAGGAAGGAAGGGTAATGGAGGGGTGTAGGGAAGAGAAGGGAGAAGAGAAAGATAGAAGGGAGGGGAGGGGTGAAGAAGGGAAAGGAAAGGAAGTGGGTTGGGGGAGGAGAAGGGAGCAAGACCAGGAGTGAGAGGGATGAGGGATGAGGGAGGAGGGAGGAGGGCGGGGGAGGAGAGAGGGGGAGGGGAGGAGGGGAGGGGGAGGGGGAGAGGGGAGGAGGGAGGAGAGAGGGGGGAGGGGAGGGGAGGAGGGAGGGGGGAGGGGAGGGGAGGAGGGAGGGGGAGGGGAGGGGAGGAGGGAGGGGGAGGGGAGGGGAGGAGGGAGGGGGAGGGGAGGGGAGGAGGGAGGGGGGAGAGGGGAGGAGGGAGGAGGGGGGGAGGGGAGGAGGGAGGGGGAGGGGGAGGAAGGAGGAGGGGGGAGAGGGAGGAGGGAGGAGGGAGGAGGGAGGGGGAGGGGAGGGGAGGGGGAGAGGGGAGGGGGAGAGGGGAGGAGGGAGGAGGGAGGGGGAGGGGAGGGGGGAGGGAGAGGGGAGGAGGGAGGAGGGGGGAGGGGAGGGGAGGAGGGGGGAGGAGGGAGGAGGGCGGGGGAGGAGGGAGGAGGGAGGGGGAGGGGAGGGGAGGGGGGAGGGAGAGGGGAGGAGGGAGGAGGGGGGAGGGGAGGGGAGGGGGAGGGAGGAGGGAGGGGAGGGGAGGAGGGAGGATGGAGGGAGAGGGGAGGAGAGAGGGGGAGGGGAGGGGAGGGGAGGGGGAGGAGGGGGAGAAGGGAGGGGGGGAGAGGGAGGAGGGAGGGGGAGGGGAGGGGAGGAGGGAGGGGGGAGGGAGAGGGGAGGGGGAGGGAGAGAGGGGAAGAGGGAGGAGGGAGGAGGGGGGAGGAGGGAGGAGGGGGGAGGGAGGAGGGCGGGGGAGGAGAGAGGGGGAGGGGGGAGGGGGGAGGAGGGAGGAGGGGGGAGGAGGGGGGAGGTTGCAGGAAGAACCGTACCTGGACTCCTCCCGGGAATCAAGTGGACTGTAAGTACGGAAAGAGCTTGGAGTGAGCCAAGGGCGCACCCTGTTTGCAAGCTCAGCCGCTGGGGTGCCGGGTCAGCTTCTCCGTCCAAGAGGCCAGAGGAGGACCTCAGCCCCTCACCCTCACCCTCATGGAGCCTCACACAAAGGGGTCGCATGGGAAGCCGGGCTGTAAGCCGCCAGCCCGCCAGCGCGCTCGGGAGAAGGGGCGCAGGTGACAGCAGCCCCTGGCAACCGTTCCCTGGCAACCGTTGGCAGCTTCAGCAACTACGTCACTGCCCGCTCGACCCAACACGGCGCAGGCCCCCTAACTTGTCTCCTACCCAAGTCCCCAACTCACACAGATGCTGGCCAGGCCAGGCGGGGCGCTGGCAGGAGAAAGGGCGGGTTTAAGAAAGCAGGTCATGGAGAACACGTGCCTACGTTTGTCAACATTCACTTTAAACCCAAGTCTTTTTAGAACCCAGTGGGGGCCTAACCCTGTGACCAAAAATGCCTATTGTCAGCTGCGTTTGGCTCTGGAAGCTCCAGTCTGTGGCCTTGACCTCAACCCAGGCTGGACACTTCTCTAAACCTCACCATTGGCTGCCATGAGTGTAGAATGTGCACCATACTTTTCCAGAAGCTTCTTACGGAGCCACTTCCTCCAGGAAGCCTTCCCAGATTGCCTCAGCCCAGCAGGAACCTTCCTTCTGAGTGAGCTCTGGGGCTGGGGATTCTCCTTGCTTTTTTCCCCCTGAGCTCCCTGGGAGCCAAGAGGGGGTCAGACCCTCCTCTCTGTGTCCCAGAGTAAGTACCAGTCCTGGGAGGGAAGAGAACAGAGGCCACGCTTCTGAAACTCCATCTGTGTGCCAGGCACTACACTGAGCATGTTGGAGGTCCATTCCACCACTCGGCAAAAGTTAGCCCTGTCGAACCCATCATACAGATGGGGAAACAGAGGCTCAGGGAGGTGCTGTGACTTGCTCAAGGCCACCAGCCAGTAAGAGAGGGCATGGAATTCAAGCCCAGACCTCCCCGGAGACATGAAGACATGAAGACTCCATGTCCATCTGATGCTTGACTAACCCTGGCCCCCACCCAGTGACGTCCAAACTTTATTTGATCACCTTTGTGACAGGGAGCTCACTTCCTCCCAGAGGACACAGCCCTCTGACCTCCAAAAAGTCCCATTGAGTCCAAAGGAAAAGAAAATCAGAGCCATGGGGTGGCCCGCTGGTGCCAGACGGCACAGAAGAGAACAAGGGGCGTGCCACCGAGGCCTTGGGCGCCGGGCCACAGCCGGCGCGGGAGACAGGGGGGGCTGCTCAGGGGGCTAAGGGCCCAGACTTCAGCCAAGCACCTCCAAGCACCCTCCCAGCACCAGTGGGAAACCCCTTGGCCATCCTGCTCCGAGGGAATGGAGGGGTGTGGGATGCTTTCTGGCAGAGGTCATGGGAAAGACACAGGGGCTTGGGGCCATGGGCCGGCGTGGCCACGCACCCCCTCCCCGCACCTCGGCCCCCACCCCGTGGCCCAGAGCCAGGAGGCCTGCCGGGCCAGGAGGCAGCTATTGTCTTGCTGCTGGGTCCCATCCACGCACTATTTTTGGCCCCGGAGGAAGCGGAAGAGAAAGCAAAGAAAGGAGCTGCTGTTCTCGGTAGAACCTCGTCCTGGAAGAGATTCCAGGGCCTGCTGGGCCGAGGGGCAGGCGCTGTGGGCTCCAGAGCCCCGGTGCTTAAAGGGGCTGGAGGGGCTGCGGCTCAGGGGAGCCAGGGAGGGCACACATGGGGCACCCTGGCCTTTTACTCACACTTCTGCTCACGAACTGCAGCAACACCCAGAGAGACCGAGGCACAGCATCCAGGTCCCACCCCCAGTCACTAGGCTCTGGTAATAACAAAATACCTACAGTAGCCCGGCCGGCGGGGCTCAGGGGTTGAGCGTCGACCTATGAACCAGGAGGTCACAGGTTCAATTCCCGGTCAGGGCACATGCTGGGTTGTGGGCTCCATCCCCAGTGTGGGGTGTGCAGGAGGCAGCCGATCCATGATTCTCTCTCATCACTGATGTTTCTCTCTCTCTCTATCTCTCCCTTCTCTCTGAAATCAATAAAAAAAAATTAATAATAAAAATACTTACAATAGCCTCTAGCTCCTTGCTGCCCAGAGCCAGGTCTCGGCCAAAGAGGTGAACGACCCTCACTTAACAGCCACGACACGGCCGCCAGCGCGGGGGTGGGGGCCCATTTCAGACGTCACAGAATGGCTGCCCAAGTAACAAGCTAGAGACCCACCCTCTCCCTCCTCCACGTGCCACCCACCCTCCGGGCACTCACCACCGCCAGCCTTTCTGTCCTCGGGGGGGCCCACGCATAGGGGCTGGTCCCCGCCCCCTACGGCCCCGCCTGGACAGCAGTTACTGCCGCCGCCCACCCGGTTCCCCACGCAGGTCGGGGAGCAGAGGCGGGGCTCCCAGGCGTGCTGGCGCCTGCAGCAGGGTCTCCGGAGGGAGGAAAGCTACCCCTGCCCCTGGTCCTGGCGGGGGGGCTGCACCCGGGCCCGGCTCCCCGCCCCATCCAGGCACCAGGACCTGGGCAGGCTCGCCTCCCAGCCAGGAGCGGAGAGCAGACACCGCCCGTCGGTTTGGGATGTGCATGCAGGTGGCAGAGCCCAGGAGGGGGCGGCAGGCGCGGGCGGACAGAGGGTCAGTACAGCTTCGAGAAAACCACAAGAGGATTCCTTCCGGCCCCGCCCACGGCCACTGCTCTCCAAGGCAAGGTCACGTGCAGGTGGGTGCAGGGGGGGTGCCTCGAGGTTAGGGACGCCCCTGCCCGGGTGCAGGCCCCTTGGGTAGGGAGAGCAAGGGGCCACGTCGGCTCCCTGATGATTTAGGAGGTGGGCGCCCCTTCCCCACGCCTCCCTCACACCCTCCAGCCTCACTCGGTCCACGCCCCTGACGCCCCAGCTCCCTCTGTGCTTCCCACCAGCTCTCCGCTCACAGCGGGCCAGCAGGAGCCCCTGGAGATGCAACCGGGGCCCCCGCTCATGGGGAAGCCCGGGCATGGTGACGGGCAAGGCCACGGGGGGTGTCACCACCGCCCACAAGCACTGGCTGGTGCTGCTTGAACGGCCGGGCACTGTCAGGGACGTGATCCCGGGAAGTTGTGGGAGTGGGTGCCTCTCCCGAGGCCAGAGAAGCTCAGGGCTGGAGGGGCCATGAGGAACCCCACATGTGCCCAGTTCCCCCTACAACTTCCCTGCCACGCTTAACACCTGCTGAGAATTCCATCGGTGGTGCCGTGGTGCCGTGGGGAAAAGGTCCCGGCTGGGAGGCAGGAGACCCGGATTTAGGCCCCAGGAACCTCCCACTGGCCTGGGGACCGGGAACCTGCGGCCCCATCTGTGGCAGGAGGACAGAAATGTACATCTCTGAGCGCTAACAGCACCTGGGCTGAATGAGAGTCTTTGTCGGTAATGAAGGCGGATGCCCCAGGCGGAGGGCGCTGGGTCACGAGTTGCCCCAAGGGTCTGACACATGCCCCGATGGTGACACAGCCAGAGAAGCCGGGACAGAGCGCCCAGGCCAGGCGTGACTCACTGCCCAGCCGGCCCCCGGGGTTCACCCCTCGCATTTGTCACCACCAAGGCAGGTGGGTCTGGGCAGTTGTTCCCCGCCACCCCCCGCCGGGCCAGAGACACAAGACGCAGCCACACCCTGAGGGCCAGACTTGGCCAGGGAGCCAGAAGGGGTCAGCCACCCGGTGCAGCCCCCGGGGCCCCGGGAACTCAGCCCAGCAGACAGTGACCACAGAGCGCCGCCCCAGGAACCAGCCGACTTGCACTCGCGCCTCCCCTGCAGCCAGGACAGTGGCCGAGCCGGCCAGGCCTCGGGGCTCAGGCCGCAGGAGAGAGTCCCGTCCTGGACAACAGCCTGGAGCCATAAGGCCGGTCACGACCTCAACGGGTGAGAGTGTGCACAGCGGCCGCAGGTCCCGGTGCCTTTCCAGTGACCGCACGGAGGACAGGCTGTTGCTCCCGGACGCACTCACCGCTGCTTCTCGCAGAGGGCGGGGCTGGCCCGGACCGAGGAGCGACAGCATCGCTGTGGTGGGCCAGGCACCGTCCTCAGCCCCGGGACCCAGTGGCTCACGAAGCCCTTCGAGGTGCCGTTACCACCTTCGTTTTAAAGATGAGGGAAACGGGGCACAGAGAGGCCAGTACACCTGTCCAAGTTCACACAGCGGATGGAGCCGGGACAGAACCAAGCCGCCCCCAGCTCGCCCGCCTGTGCAGCCTCTCCCAGGGAACGGCTGAGCTGGGCGAAGAGGAGCCGAGGTCTGGGCGTGGGGAAGGCTCTCCCGCCCGGGAGTCCCTACAGCATGTGGATGTCACAGTTAATCCTAGGGGAGGCTCAGGTCTGGGACTCTATGTATTATTGATGTCAGAGACGAAAGGAGAGGGAGATAGGAGCATCAGTGAGGAGAGAGAATCATGGATCGGCTGCCTCCTGCACCCCCCACACTGGGATCGAGCCTGCAACCCGGGCCTGTGCCCTGACTGAGAATCCAACAGTGACCTCCTGATTCACAGGTCGACACTCAACCACTGAGCCATGCAGTCAGGCTCAAGGTCACTTTTCAAGTATTTGAACTTAGTTCTAACTCAATCACCCCACAGCTCCGAAGACAAAACCTTCAGCTAAGCAAGTCCGCTCTGTGCAGTGATTTATTGCCCCAAATTCCAGCAACAGCCCTGCCAGGGGTGCCACTGGCATCCTGGCGTCCCTGTGTGCAGGTCAGGACAGGGAGGCCCAGGAGGCTGGGGCCGTGGGCAGCAGTCCGCGAGCCCCGCTTACCCCCGGGCCTACAGATACAAGGCCAGGGCTTCCCGGGGAGGAAGGCCAAGCTCTGTGGAGGGCAGGAGGGGAGAGACCGGGAGAAGGCCGAGGCGGCTGGCCTCCCACTGCTGCTCGCTCGGAGGTCGGCTAAGGGCCCTGAACCTGGGGAGCCCCATGGAGCCATCCGCTGCAGAGCTGAAGCCTGTCAGGGACTGGAGCTGGGCTGGCTTCCGGGCAGGGAGGCCCCCACCCCAAGGCCGGCTCCCTCTAATGCAGAGGCCGCCCCACTCGGCCGGCTCCTCCAGGGCTCGGCTCTGATCTCTGCCTGGAGCTGCCAAGCTCACCACAAACCGCCTGAGCCGTATCAGCCAGGAACACGTGCCCACCCACAGGCCTCCCCACCAAAGCACAGGTCAGGCTGGGGGGCTTCCCGAAGCCCAGGTGGCCCCAGCTCCCCTCGGTGGGAGGCAGGGGAAAGGCCCCTGAGCGATTAGAAGACATCGGGCCTCAGTGCACCCACCTGCCCAGGGGAGACCACGGAGAGGCTGGCCCCCGTGCGGCACAGCAAGCCCATCGTCTCACGGCAGCTCCCAGGCGAGGAACCGGAGGCAGGCGCCCAAGTTCACACACCCAGAGAGGAACGAAGCCGGGGCTCTCCCCAGCAGGCGGCCTTGCTCTCTCTGTGGGTCCTAGAGGATGTGGGCAGCAGCAGGGATGGCGGTCGAGACAAGGCCCCCCAGCACAGAAGCACAGACCTGGCCTGGCCCAGGAGCCGCTCCCCCACCCCCCACACTGCACCGAGGGGCCAGGAGAGCTCAGTGGACAAGAGCGCAGACTCTAGAGCCACCAACACGAGAGGTGACCCACAGGTGAGCCTCCTGCGCCTCTCGGCGGCTCAGCACCAACACCCGCTTCGTGGGAAGAAAGGCGCGTGCGGAGCACTGAGCCCCGGCGGCCGGGCTGAGGGCAGGAGGGAGGCCAGGGCAGGCTGGGACCGAGCAGGGGTCAGAAACCGTCTTCCTCGCTCCTCCCCCAACTGGGTCCCTCTGCCCAGCGGCCCAGGCCTGACCCCAGAATCCAAAGGGCTCCCCAGAACCTCAGGAGCTCCCGATGGGGCATGAGACAGGTGGGGGAGGGCAGCACTGGAGAGGCAGAGCCAGCCAGGACCCGCCCGCCCGCCCCACCCGCCTGTGTGAGAGGCCCCTTGGTGCCAACCCCGCTCCCCGCCCCTCCGCCCCTGCCATCTGCTGTCCCCAGGGGTCCCGGTCCCCCAGCTGCCGGGTTTGCTCACGTGATGCCCCCATCTGCTGTGAGTCAGAAGGAGGGGTCCACAGAGCCCCTGGTTGGCACTGGGGGTGCAGAGCCTGCTAAGCTCTGGGGGTGGGGCGGTATTGGATTTGGGACTATGTTGTCACATTCCCCTCACTCTTCACCCTTGCCATGTGGGAGCCCACCCACACCCCTGAAATGGGCACAGCTCCCACCACCCACACACTGTCCCCCAAGCACGCACCCTGAGCCCCACACCACACACCCTGCCCTCCCCGTCCTGCTGGGCCGCAGCCGGCCCTGTGTGCAGAGCTGCGCACGTCCCCCCACCAGCCCCTCCCCCGCAGGCAGAGCAGAGCTGCCCACCTGGCGCTCAGCCACCAGGACATGCCCCGTGCCAGGTCTCCAGTGCCATGGCCTGCCCCATTCCCCCAGGCCCTCACTATTTCCACACCTTTCCCCACGCAGTTTCCTCTGCCAGGAATCCGCCCCCCCCCCCACACACACACACACACGCACACACACACACGCACGCACACACACACACACACGCACACACAAGCACACACAAGCACACACACACACACACACACACACACACACACACGCACTTAAATTCTTCCTTCTCTCCCTCCTTACCAGTCCCCAAGCCCAGCCTAGGTCCTCCACTGAGGCCCCAGGCCTCCGAGGCAGCACGCTCCCTCCCTCCGCCCCCTCCACAGGCTTATCTCCCCCCTCAGCCTCAGAGCTAACTGTCCTGTTTGTTCGCGGCCCTGACAAGATTTGGGTGTCCCAGCCAGGCGACTGGCCCCTGCCCAGTGGCCCAGGGCAGCAACAGCGCAGGCTGCCTGGCCGGGCCTCTCCCCCACAGGCCCTGGGGGAGTTGGGGGTGTCCCTCATGACCTGACACCTCGGAGCCACGGGTGCAGGGCAGCTATTATCACCTCACACGCCCATTTAGCAGCTGCAGCAACTGAGGCCCAGAGAGAGAGAGGCGAGGCAAGGAGGTGCGTGCTGCTCTGACCACAGTGGGTCTACATCTCGTAGTCCCTGCAGCTAACGCCGTCAGGTCTGGCCCCAGGAGCCAGTCCCACCTCTGCCGGCCTCATTTGTGCGACCCAACTCAGCAGCCCGTGGCTCTCACAGCCGCTTCCCACTCCGACTCCACCTCAAGGAACCCACCCGCTGCCCTCAGGGTCCCCACAGGGCCAGGGGCTGGCCCATGACTTTGTAAGACACCTATTTATCCCATTCACTGCAGAGTACCTGGCACACAGTAGGTGGTTTGTATGTATAACTCCCTTGGCCCTCTGGAGCCACAGAGACTATTGCTCCCCACCCGGCCTCCCTGGGCAGGGCTGCTCCAGGAAGGGGGGGGGGGAGCGGGTAGAGGCAAGAGGGGCCCTGAGGCCGAGCCCCTCCTGTGGGGCCCTGTGAGACCCCAGCTCGCACCACAGGAAGGAGGCTGGTGGGGAGGCTCGAGGACGGGAACCGGCGGCTTCCCCCATGGAACGGGGCGCCCCGGGTGGGGGGAGGCCCTATCTGTGCCCCGGAGGCGGGAGCCGGGTCGGTGGTTAGCTGGCAGTGCGCTGCCCAGCCCTCAGCCTCTGCGTCCTCATCTACCTGCCCCGTTCCCACGCCAAGACCACCTCCTGCCAAGGATGCCCGGCGAGGACAGCCCACTGGGGGCCGGACCAGCCCAGGCAGCTGCCGGTGAGCCCGCCCTCAGGGCCGGTGCCCAGCCCCTGCAGCCGCTCCGGAGCCGGGACCCTGGCTCTAGCGTTAGGGGACCGCAGATAAGCCACCTGCCCCCCCAGAGCCTGGCTCCCCCCCACCCCCGTGCCACGGGAGCAGGCGTAACTCCTCTCACCGCCCAGCGAGCAGACCCAGCCAGCCTCCCGTGCCCAGTGAACGTGCCGCTCTGAGCCTCAGTTTCCCCAGCTAGCACAGGACTAGTGGTTCGGAGAGGTTTCAGGCCCCGTCCCCTTCCCAGGCATCTCCCTGTCCATCTACCCCCAACTCCAGAGACCCCCCTACAGCAATGCTCCTCTGGGCTCCCACCCAGACACCAAGGCTCCCAAGTCCCCGTCCCACCCCACCCTCCTCCCTCCTGGATCTGGTACCTGGCGCCAGGTGGGGGCCGGGTGGGGTCAGGTTCACCTCCAGAGGCTTACCCTGCGGGTCCTGCTGCGGAGGGAGCTGCTGCCGTGTGGTGGCTCCGGCCCTCCTCACAGGGCGGGCGGCCGGCAGGGTGGAGGGGGAGGAGCCTGGGAAGTGCTGGGTGTTTGGTGGGGGGATGCCCCTCCAGACGACTCCTCCCTCCTCCCTCCTCCCTCCTCCCTCCTCCCTAGCCAGGCAAGGGATGACGGACCAGTAGTGAGTCATGGATTTCTCAGAGGGAGGCTGAGAAGGGGAGGGCTGGGCGCTGAGGCAGGGGCCCTGGGGGTGCCTGTGACTCAGCACGGGGCAGGGGGCACCTCCGCCTCACCCGCATTCGGGCAGGTAGGTGCCCGGCTTCAGGGACAGACTCCGGCCAGGGAGAGCGCTGCCTCCTCGCCCTCCATCTGCCGCTTTTCTCCCCACAGTGCCCAGAGGCCAGGGTTGCTAGGGCAACGGGCGCTTTGATGCTGCCCCACCGCCAGGCCCAGGCGACAACTGCCCTTCCTGGAGGAGTGTCCTGCCTCCTTGGCAGCCGGCAGGAGCCGGCAATGACCAATGACCGGCGGAGCGGAAGGCACGGGGTTGGGGGGTTGAGGGTTGGGGGGGGGATCAAGCGCCTGGCATGCAGCCAGCCAGTCCACGCACGCACGACTGGCCACCTGACCTTGCGTCTCCCTGAGCCTCAGCCCTCCCAGCACAGGGACAGTGTCAGCATCCCAGACTCAGGTTCCGGGCTCTGAGACGCCAGGGGCTCCTGGAAATGGCATCCCTTAGTCCGTCTGCGAGGCCAGAGAGGAAACTGAGGCCGAGAGAAACACCATTCCTGGTGGCCCTAGCTCAGCGAGGAACCTGGGGGTGGGCCGGTGCCCCGCCCCCTCTCCGGTCACTGTCCGCAGCTCGCTGGCTGCTGAGGTCCTGGGAGGCTTCGGAGGCGGTGGCCACCCCACGGGCGGGGCTCCCTGCCACAAGCGTGCTAATGATGATGATGATTCCACTTACTGGCCGTTTACTCCCCTCCCGACTTTCCCTCACGCGCGGCCCTCCGAGCACAGCCCTGGGGAGAGTGGCTCAGACAGTGAAGGGTTGCTGTGAATGTGGTGATGAGGCAGGGGGAGGCAGGACAGGGAGGGAGCTCAGAGAGGGGAGAAGGTGCCTGAGGCCACACAGCGGGCAGGGCTGAAGTTAGGGCCGCCCAGCAGTCTGGCTCCTGATCACTCAAGTGCAGCCTCCCCAGATCTGGGCACATGGGGTGCTCAGGGCTGCAGGTCCCTTCCCTAAAAGACGGAGTGTGCTGCAGCGTGAGTGGAACTTTCTCAGGCGGCCGGGGGCGGGGTGGCTGTGGGGAAGGCCGCCCCTCACCTGCCCGTGGGGGGTACAGAGAGCCCCACCCAGAGCTTCCAGAAGGCAGCGCTGTGCTCTCCAGCGCCACAGCCCCCTGTCCAGACTGGGGCTGACGCCCTGGCCGGCAGGCGCTGTGGGCACTGGGCCTGCCCTCCCTCCCAGGCTGCAGTGGGCAGTCCCTCATTATCAGGGCAAGAGCCCCCAGCGTGGGCCGGGAAACAGAAAAGCAAGTTATCCAGGAAGGGATGGGGAGTCCCTGGCAGGCCGTGTCCCCAAGCAAGTCACCCCCTCGAAGCCTCAGTTTCCCCGAGGTCTGTCCTTCAGGGCGGAGCCACAGGTAGGTGGGGCAGCATCAGCTGTTCCCTGCGATTCGGGCCAGCAGGGCAGCAGTGACCCCAGCACACGCCCCAGGGGGTGCTGGCCAGCTGGGCACAGGTGGGGAGTTGGAGGTGCCGCTCTCTGGGTGCCCAAGCCAGGGCCACAGAGACCTGGAGCCCGCTGCCACAGAGGAAAGGCAGCCTGGCCAGGCAGGAGTTGGCTTGCCACGCTCTGTCTGCCCTTCACCATCGGGCTTCTCAGAGACCTACTATGTGCAGGGCGAAGGTGGGGAGCAGGCCCCAGCTCCGAGTATGACTCACAGCGGGATGACACCAGAGAGTCAGTTATTGGCGCCATGGAGCTCCCAGAAGGCTCTGGGAGTCCAAGGACAGAATCCACATAAATGATCGTTAATCACAATACTGCCCACCACTAGTCCTACTAAGCGGGTCACTGTGTAGGGTACCGTGTAGGGTTCACTGTGAAAGGCACTGCTTGACGTGGGTCATTCTAATTTCACCCTCCCAGCTCTGCGGCCGGGCTCCCACTGGTACGTTAGAAACCAGGTGACGCAGCCCAGGCCGCACAGCTGGCGTGTGGCTGGGAGCACCTGCTAGGTGCCAGGTCCTTCATATGTACACAACAGTCACTGTCCCCCCTTCGCAGAAGAGGGACAGGCACAGAGAGGGTGAGGGCCTTGCTCGTGCCTTTCAGGGATGGAGCCAGGGTTTGAACCAAGCCAGTTGGCCCCGAGCCCCGGCTGGGTCTTGGAGGAAGGGTTTTGATAAACAGAGACCAGCTGGAAGGGCATTCCAGGTGGAGGGAACAGCATCAGCAGAGGTGGAGAGGAGACTGGGACACGGGAGCCAGTCTTGGAAGGAGGTGGGATCTGATGTGGAGAGTAGGGAAGATTCTGGGAGATTTTGGAAGCATGGAGTTTGCTTTGAATGGGGTTTCATCCAAGGCCCTGGGAAACCAGGGGAGGTCTTTGGTCGGGAGGGTGTGATCAGCACACAAATGTGGCCCGAGAACTTGGTGGAAACGCTCTCAGGTGTGCCCCGGGCCTGCCGAGTGAGAGTGTGTATTGGAACCAGATGCCCAGGGGACTCCGGCATTGGGCAGAGCAGGAGGTGCCCTGGTCTGGACACCAGCGATGGTGGGCTGGGACGGTGGAGGGTCCAGCCGGGCCACTGGAGAACACAGAAGCAGAGGGAGGCGCTGGGGGCTCAGCGTGGGTCCCGAAAACCAGAGCAGGGCTAGGACCCCACCTCACACGCGCAGGTGAGAGGAAAGATGCCAGAAACAGCCCTGAATAATGGGGGCTCAAGATGGGGCACAGAGAAGAGGCTGCCCTCAGGCTTAGTGGGTGGGGGTGCGCCTGTGACATGTGGGGTAGCCTTCCAACAGGCAGCTGGCTGCACATTGCTGGGGCTCAGAGTGAAGGGCTGGGGTCCCCCAGGACCAGAGGTCATGAGCATTACTGGAGGAGGGGACAGTGGCCAGAGACAGGGTGGGGAGGGCAGAAAGGCCTTCGTTTTATTTTATTTCATATATATGTGTGTGTGTGTTTTAATTGATCTCAGGGAGAAAGGGAGAGGGACGGAGAGAGAGAGAAACACAATGATGAGAGAGCATCATGGACCGGCTGCCTCCTGTACACCCCACACTGGGGGTCGAGCCTGCAACCGGGCCTGTGGCCTGACCGGGCCTCAAACCGCCACCTCCTGGTTCTTAGGTCAACACTCGACCAGCAGAAAGGCCTTCGTTTTAAAGGACGGAGGCGCGGGGCCACGCTGCCTGCCGCTGAGAGGTTGGAAGCCCAAACTCTGGACTCAGGCCAAGTGGCTTCCCCTCCCAGCTCTGCCAGCGGGTGACTCAACTGCAGACAGTGGCAGCGCCACCAGGAGCGGCAAACAAGGCCGCGTCCGTCAATCCCGCAGCCCCGGCACGAGAGCACCTGATGTGTCTGCGAGGGTTTCGCTGTTCAGAGCAGGTGTGGGCCCCAGGCAAACGCTGCAGAACTGTGCCCCCTGTGAGCGGGTCACAGGCCACCACTGCCTGCTGGGGGGTGAGCAGCTCAAGTCCAAGTTCTCTCCTGGCGAGCAGAGTGGCCTTGTAAATCATGGAGCGCCACGCCCGGCACAGAGTCGATGCTCAACAAATACTGAGCCAGCGGTGATTATCATGAAGTCAACGCAAATGCCCCAAGGCCCAGCACGCCACAGCTGACAGAACCCTTCCACAAAACAGTAACGATCGGTCCCATTTCACAGAGATGGAAACTGAGGCTCAGAGAGAGAACCTCCCCAAGGCCTCACAGCACGTCATCAGCAGAGTCGGCATTTGAACCCAGGCCCTGGGATCCGGACCACTTGCTTTTCAACCAGTGCTCCACCACCTTCCCGTTCCTTCATTCCCGTGGGAAAGCTTCCTGGCCATAGGCGTGGGGGCAGCCACAGCCCCACAGTAACGCCATCGCCCATCACACCCGCCCCAGGGCCCAGGGGATGGCATTGCCCATGTGACTCAGCCCAGTCACAAAGGGAGCTGTGTGCCCTGTGCCCTAGGCCTGCCTCCCCCGCCCTCCGCTCACCCCCCAACTGGAGAAGAAGCAGAGAGCCTGACGAATCCAAGACGTGGGGGGAGCGGGAGGAATCGTTGGCCATTAAAATGGGGCGAGTCTAATAGAGACTCAAGCCCGGGCTTGGGGTGCAAGAAGCTCGCGCAGCTCCAATGATGGAACAAGGCCCCAGGCCAAGCCGTTCTCTGACTCCTTATTCGGAGCGCCAAGGGCAGGCTCAACCTCATTGGCTCCCGCTGGGGCGGAGCCCGGGCAGGGGCCCCGCCCACACCACCTGGATCAGATTTCAAAAGCGCTGGGGCTTGGGGGAGGAAGTCTCCCCCAGCCGCAGGGCTCCTGAGCCCGCACCTGTCTCCAGCACTGACCGCTCTCCACCCCTCCCTCAGGTTCAGACCCAGTGCCCTTGTGTCCCTTCGAGCACTGACTGTGTGGAAGGCAAACGGCTTGGTGTTTTCTCCCGACACCTTGTCAAGGAAGCCTCGCTCCATCTGCTGAGGCTCAGAGAGGGACGGGCCAGTCCCAGGTCACACAGGATTGGAGCCAGGATCTGACTTTAGGTCAGTTTCCTCCCCCTTCCTGGTTCCAGTGCATCTTTTTATTTTATTTTTTGATTGATTTTTGGAGAGGAAGAGAGAGGGATAGAAACATCAGTGATGAGAGAGAATTATCGATAGGCTGCCTCCTGCACGCCCCACACTGGGGATCTAGCCCGCCACCTGGGCCTGGGCCCTGACCAGGAATCGAACTGTGACCTCCTGGTTCACAGGTCAACGCTCAGCCACCGAGCCACACGTGAGCCCCTGTAGCTGGGCTCCGGTGGCATCCTGACCACTTGCCAACAAGAAGTGACCTTGGGCCCAGCCCAGACAGCCAGGCAGACAGACCTCCCCCGCCGCCCCCCCCCACAGTCACCCAGTGCCTGCCCTGCTGGAGGCCACCACAGAACACGGCGCTTAGAGAGAGCTCAGGCTCCCGGCACCACCCTGCTCACCTTCCCAGGAGGCGGGCACGCCTGGGTGCCCAGCTGCCCGAGATAGAAGGTAGACAGGGCGGCCGCCCCCTCTTCCTAGGCGTGACGGAATGTCTGACCTCAGCCCAGCCCCCACATGCACTCGGCAGGAGGGTTGGATCCAGCCAGAACAGGCCTGAAGGTCACCATGGCCACACTCCTGCCTCCCAGCCTTCCGAATCCCCGAGACCAGGGCCAGGATGGACCCGCCAAAGATGGGCCACAAGCCCTCTCCCCATTCCCGCGCCCGGCAGCCTGGGCCACTCCTGCCGTGGGAACGGGTGCAGGGTCGCCCACCCAGAGGCCTGGGCACCTGTAATGTCAGGAGATCGGAGCTGAGTGGGGCAGGGCCGGTCTTTCCAAGGGGCCCCAGGGCACCCTGCTCAGGCCTGAGGGAGACCGGTGACTGGGGGGCTCCAAACGGCCCCTCACCCCACCTAGACTCCTCCTGGCATTGCCCCAACGCCCTTAAAGTAGCGCGGCCTGGGAACAGGCATCAAATTGTCCAGATCTGAACTGTCTGCCTCTGTCCCCGCAGGTGTAAGTGGAGACACAGGCCCTGCCACCTTCCTGGGATTTTTCTTTTCTTTTTTTTAATATATTTTTATTGATTTCAGAAAGGAAGGAAAGGAAGAAAGAGATAGGAAACATCAATGATGAGAGAGAATCATGGATCGGCTGCCTCCTGCACGCCCCACACTGGGGATCGGGCCTGCAACCTGGGCCTGTGCCCTGACCGGGAATCGAACTGTGACCTCCTGGTTCATAGCTCAGTGCTCAACCACTGAGCCACACCGGCCTGGCCTGGGGTTTCTTTTACATGCACATCCCCCAGAGCAAGAAGCGGAAGAGGCTTCTAACTCCTCCACAGGAGCCTCCCTCCCGGCCAGGAGGTCCCAGAGAGGCCATGCCAGCCGCTGCCGGTGCCACCACGCTGTGCCCTGTCGGCGGCTTCCTGACCTGTGAGGCTTGGGGGGCAGCTGCTCAGATGCCCGAGACTTGGTCCAGGTGTCTGGTAGGGAGCGGGGCATTGTCACTCCCACACGGAGGGGGGGGGGAATGAGGCCCGGGCGGGTTTCTCCGCTGCCCTGTGTGCAGAGACGGCAGCCTGTGCGTCATCTTGAGGTGACAATGTGCCATCTCACTTGACTGCCATGGGGTCGGCTGGGCCCAGGATCTTGACTTGGACCTCCCCCCGTGCCCCACCCCTCCTGCCACACACACACCGAGTGGTGCCCAGCAAAGCTCTGTTAGGTTGGGCTGCAGGGGGTCACGTGGGGGTCATAAAGAGGCTGCCTCAGTTTCCCCCATGAAAACCGGGCTGCCTCCACTCCTTTGTTGGTGAATGAAGAGTTGGAGTTGGGTGGACTTTGGGGAAACCCCCAGAGTGCCCAGCCTTGCCCCGGGAGACACCCCCCGCCCCCAGATGCCACCGGGAGCACCGCCTTCTGCGTATGCCTCTGCGTGGGCAGCCGGGGCGCCCCCGGGGTTCCCCGCGGAGTGCCGGGGCGCAGCTGGCTCCGGAGGCGGATGGAGGAAGGCCTCGTTAACGGCAGAAACGTGGGCCCGTATGGCTGCCCGTACACCCCAGGGCGCCACCTGCGGGGCAGAGCGGGTCGGGTGCCGGGCACTGACTCCAGCACCGCCCTGTCTGGCTGCGGTGGGGCCCGGGGGCGGGGTAGCGGTGGGTGTGCAGGGGAAGGGGGGCTGGGGCACAGCTCCGTCTCTGTGTTCAGACCCTGCCCCTGCCCACCTCCCTCGTGGTAGATGAGGAAGCCGCCCAGAAAGGCTAGGCCTGGCCCAGGGTCCCGCGGCCGCACTGCAGGGCGGGCCTTCGCCTCCGGGGGACTCCCGTCCTGGTGCGTCCTCGGGCGTCTCATTCAGGGGCCTGGCCCGAGGGTGAGTGGCCAGTCGGAAAGCAATTTGCCCTCCACCTCCGGCCTCTCGCAGCCCAGGCGGGAAGGGCTGTGCTAAGGGGGACGGGCTGTGGAGAAGCCGGAGGACCCCGGGCTGGCCGGACGGGCAGGCACCACCCAGGCCCGGCCCCTGCCCCTCCCACCCAGCTCAGCAGGGCAGGCCGCCTTCCTCCTCCTTGTCCAAGTTCAACAACCCCGGCCAGCCTGCTCCCAAACCGGTTCACCGGGGCCCAGCAGAAGGCAGGGTCTGGGCACAGGAGGGGGGGGGGGAGCAGGCACAGGCGCCGCCTCCGCATCCAGTGTCAGGGTGCACAGCTCGCCCTGGCCCTCAGCCGCCTGCAGCCCCCGTCTGGGCACCGGCCGCGCACCCCACCCCCTGCCAGCTTCCCTGGGCCAGGAGGCCACCACGTGAGCACACCCAGCTCACACTCAGAGGACAGGAGAGCCAGGGCCCCCAGATCAGCCCAGAACCCGAGCAGGTTCAGGGCCAGGCCTCAGACGCACCTTCAGGTCATTGAACCGAAGGTCAAGGTCGAAAGGGCCAGCAGCTTCTTACCTGTGTGTCTAAGCAGAAGCCGCCTCCTCCCCTTCCAGCTCCTCCAGGTTCACTGTTCCCGGTGAGCTTGTCTGGGCAGGCGGCTATCGTGAGGCCCCGCCTGTCCATCTGCACCATTTCCGGCCGTGCCTGCCGCCTCCCGCGCTCACTCCCGGGTTTCCATGCGGGCTCACCTGGCCCCTTGGGTGCTGTGCACCCACCATCGCCTCAGCCCTCCGTGGGCTTTTCTTGTTTAATCTATCTTTATTGATTCCAGAGAAGACGGGAGAAGGAGAGAGAGAAACATCAATGATGAGAGAGAATCATGATCAGCTGCCTCCTGCAAGCCCCACACTGGGGATCGAGCCCAAAACCTGGGCATGTGCCCTACCAGGAATCAAACCGTGACCTCCTGGTTCATAGGTCGATGCTCAACCACTGAGCCACACCGGCTGGACCCTCCGTGGGCTTTTGGCGTCTCTACTCAGGGACACATGGGCTGTGGGCCTATCAATGGCCCGGGATGAGCGGCAGGTGGGGCGGTCATTGAATGTTTCTGAGCCTCAGAAGCACCCCCAGGGCAGTTGGGGGTGCTGCTCCCGTATGTAATTACCAACTCTGCGCGTTCCCTCCTGCCTCCTCTCTGAGCTCAGGCCCCACCGGAAGTCTGGGCCCAGACTCACCTGCCTGCAATAAAAACAAGGCAACAGCCCACAGAGGGCTGCAGGCAGGCGGCGCCGGGTTCAGAGGAGTGGGCGTGGGGTGGGACCCAGCGTCTGTTCTCAGAGCATCCAGGTCCTGCAGGGCACAAAGCAAGAACAGGCACAGGGTGGGGGCAGGGACAGGGCAGCTGCTCAGGCTTCCCAGAGGGTACCGAGGGGAGTGGTCCAGCAGGGCCTGCCCCCCACGCCCCAGAGGTGCCCATGGAGATGCTTGCCACATCCTCCCTGCCTCCGCCTGGACCACTGGCCCCAGCCCTGCCTGGCCAGCCCCGGCACCTCCGTTCACATCACCCCTCACCCCTCTTCCTCTGGCAAACTTCCAGCTGCTGATGCTACCTCTGCTCTGCCCGTGGGCACGCATGCCTGCTCCGCTCAGCAAGAAGCTGCGTCCCCCACCCCCACCCCCACAGGCTGGCACAGGTGAGGGGGCACCAGGGCAGACAGTGTCTGAGAGAAAAGAGACTGACAGGAAGGCTGCCTGCCTCCTGATGCCCCTGATAAGGACACCAGGGGAGTCCCAGTGACCCAGGGATTACCCTACTCCTGACACCCACACTCCACCCCCCTCCCACTCCGTTCTGCCCTCAGCCCCTGGCATGTGACGCAATCACCAGGCCCTGCCACGTGAGCAGCAGGGGCTGTGGCTGGAGCCCTGGGCTCAAGCCCTCACTTGCTGGGCGCACTTGGGAAGACTGCTTAACCAGTGATGGCGAACCTATGACACGCGTGTCAGCACTGACATGTGTAGCCATTTTTGATGACACGGGGCCGCTGAGGCGGCCGCATGCCGAGGATGAAACATTTGCGACTAGAGTCTTGGAGTTAGTTTTTTCCTCAAAGTGACACACTACCTGAGTTATGCTCAGTTTTTTGGCCAAGTTTGACACACCAAGCTCAAAAGGTTGCCCATCACTGGCTTAACCTCTCTGTGCCGAAGGACATCTATTAAATCAAGAAACACATTGCCCTGCCAGTTTGGCTCAGTGGATAGAGCGTGGGCCGCCGACTAAAGGGTCCCAGGTGTGATTCCAGTCAAGGGCATGTACCTCAGTTGCAGGCTTGATCCCTGGCCCTAGTCCCAGCGCATGTGGGAGGTAGCCGATCTATGTATCTCTCTTATGTTGGTGTTTCTCTCTCTGTCTCTCCCCCTCCCTTCCACTCTCTCTGAAAATCAATGGAAAAATATCCTCTGGTGAAGAAAAGGAAGGAAGGAAGGAAGGAAGGAAGGAAGGAAGGAAGGAAGGGAGGGAGGGAGGGAGGGAGGGAGGGAGGGAAAGGAAGGAAGGAAGGAGGGAAGGAAGGAATAGAGAGAAAGGAAGGAAGGAAGGAAGGAAGGAGGGAGGGAGGGAGGGAGGGAAAGGAAGGAAGGAAGGAGGGAAGGAAGGAAGGAAGGAAGGAAGGAAGGAAGGAAGGAAGGAAGGAAGGAAGGAAGGAAGGAAGGAGGGAGGGAGGGAGGGAGGGAGGAAGGAGGGAGGGAGGGAAAGGAAGGGAGGAAAGAAGGAAGGAAGGAAGGAAGGAAGGAGGGAGGGAAGGAGGGAGGGAAGGAGGGAGGGAAGGAGGGAAGGAAGGAAGGAAGGAAGGAAGGAAGGAAGGAAGGAAGGAAGGAAGGAAAGGAGGAAGGAAGGAAGGAGGGAGGGAGGGAGACACGCTTTGCCCTGCTTGCCTTCCAGAGGCCCAGGGAGGAGGGGGAGGGGGTCAGGAGGTGCCCTGCCAGAGCAGGAATCTGAGGAGCACCTGGGGGCTGGGAGCTGGGCCTCTAGGTTCCCTCATCCAGGACCTCTATCCTCATTACACCCGGTGAGGCAGGGGCTGCTCTTTAATGCAGCTTTTACGGATTAAAGTGGGGGAATGTGCCCTAGCCAGTTTGGCTCAGTGGTTAGAGCATTGGCCCGCGGACTGAAGGGTCCCGGTTCGATTCTAGTCAAGGGCACGTACCTTGGTTGCAGGCTCCTCCCCAGCCCCAGTCGGAGCGCCTGTTTCCCTCTTTGTCCTCCTTCTTTCCACTCTCTCCAAACATCAGTAGGAAAATCTCAGGTGAGGATTAACAACAACAACAAAAAGTGGGGGAGCGTGAAGTAACACATCTGAGGTCATGCCCAGGCAGTCTGATCCAGGCCTCCCTCTGCTCCCCCCCCCCCTTCAGTGCAGACCCTTCCTCCTCTGGGCATGAGAAATGGGGGGCGGGCACAAAGGGTCCCCATCTCTGACACCTCATCCGCCAACGCTGCTCACGACATCAGGGAGTGAGCTCCCCGTTTCTAGGAGAAACCAAGGAAGTGCTGAGGCAGCGTGTTACAGAGGGGACACCTGCCACGTCCCTGGGGAGGACCAAATGGGCTCTGAAATGACTTTCCATTCATGTGGGCCAGTTTGTACCCACTCATGTGTTGGTTCGCAGAGCCCACCGCTAGCTGCCGGGACCTTGTGTTTTCAAACACAAACTGCCCACAGGGCAGGGCAGGCAGCAGAGCTGTGACGGCGCGGGGATCCCAGCTCCACTTGCCAGACGGTGACCTCCCTTCGCCTGGGTTTGCTTATCGGCACGTGGGGGTGATGGCCTATTGCCCCTCACGCAGCGAGGTTCCGGGGAAAATGCTGACGGGCTCCCGGTGGTGGCCGCGCGGCAAGGACTCAGGAGGCGTTTGCCGAGTCCAAATGCAGAAGGGGTTCCAATCACTGAGCTTTGGGGTGTTTTTTGTTGTTAATCCTCACCCCCCGATATTTTTTCCATTGATTTTCAGAGAGAGCGGAAGGGAGAGGAGAGACAGAAAGAGAGAAACATTGATGTGAGAGAGACACATCAATTGGTTGCCTTCTGCCCGGTCCCTGCTCAGGGCCAGGGATGGAACCAGCAACCAAGGTACGTGGCCTTGACTGGAATCGAACCCGCGACCCCTCATTCAGTCCACGGGCCGATGCTCTAGCCACGCGCAAACCAGCCAGGCCAATCCCTGGGCTTTGGCAGCTCCTCTGGTCTGTGGTGGGCCTCTCTGCTGAATGGACGTGGCCTCCGCTCCTTCCGTTAGAACAACAGGAAACTTCCCTTCATTTGGGCCACATCTGGAAGAAGGGGATCTCCATGGCCAGATGTGGGGGTGCCAGCCCTGCGATGGGCCCATCATCCTCAGTGTTGGGACGGGCTTCCCCTCTTCAAACAGAGGAGAGAGAGAGCCAGTGGCATTGCCCTGCTTCCCACCATGAGTTCACGCTCCATCATCTGCACACTTGATCACACTCACCTTCTAGGTTCTGCCTTTATATATATCTTTTTATTGATTTCAGAGAGGAAGAGAGAGGGAGAGAGACATAGAAACATCAATGATGAGAGAGAATCATTGATCGGCATGCAATAGAGAACCTGCCTGGCTTAGCCAGGTAATCAGGGAAGCCTTCTTGGAGGAGGCAACCTTTGTAACAAGGTCCTGATGGAGAGGAGGAGCCAGACTTGGAACAGGTTTGCCTGGGGCACAGAACACGGGCAGAAGGAACAGCATGTGCGAAGGCTCAGAGTGCTGAAGACACAGGCAGCTGGTAAGTGTGGCTCTCCGCCGAAGGCTGGGTCAAGCTGCTCCTGCATCACAGGCCAGGCCTGTGAACACCAAGCATGAGCCCTGTAAGAGTCCCCAGGGCAGAGAGTGAGCCGGCCTCCCACCCCTTCCAGGGAGGAGACACTTGTCCACCCACAGTAGCTGGTTCCCACAGAGCCGGAAGGCATCCATCAGGCAGTCTGTCTGTCCATCCACCAGTCAACCCTCTGCAGCCTTGAGCCCTCGGTCCAGCGCAGCCTAGAGCTGGCCTCCCCTCCCCTCACAGTGGCCAGCTGCTACAGCAAGCACGTGACGCTCAACGGCTAACACCGGCCAAATAAACGAGGTGTGGGGCCCGCGGGCCACGAGTTTGACTGCCTGTGCTACAGGGTAACAGCGGGCTGTCCACTGGCCTCTCTGGGTCCAGCCTAAAGGTGGCAGGGCGTGGGGACAGGAGAGGCCATTCCAAGGAGTGGGTAAGGGCAGGACACTGGAGTGGGTCCAAGTCCTAGCTCTCCCGCCCACCAGCTGTGTGACCTTGAGGAGGGGACCTAACCGGTCAGTGCCCAGTTCCCCTGTCTGGAACCTGTTCCCCCCTCATTGCGGGGTGGTGCGGCCCGCCCCTGGCTTTGTCTCACAAGCAGGGAAGTGGTGCTGTTAGAAAGCAAAGCCAGCGGTAGGTGCCGCACCCTTCCAGGGGTGTGGGTGGGCCAATCTCTTTCCATCTTACACTTATTTCCACTGTGGCGGTGCCAATGCCATTTGCCCAATAAAAACAGAACAAAACCCATCCGTCTCTGTGTACGCGACGTATATAAATAGAGCCTGCAACCCCGACGCTGTGGCCAGCCCCGAAGCACGCCCCTCACGCCCCTCCGAGGGCTGCAGCTTCAGAAAAGCTGACGGGAGAGAGCGGGACGCCTCTGAGGTTGTGCCCACTCATAGCAGAACCCAGACCGGAGCCGAGCTCCAGCCGAGGAAATGGGCGGCGGGCAGGCAGGCTCCTGACTCAGAGAGGCTTCTGTGTTTCCGCGCCAGCCCAGCACACCACCTCCGGCTGGCAGACTCATTTCCCTCCTGCTCACCCTGCGCGCAGCCCCGGGAGCCAGTCACAGGGGAGGGGAAGGGGCGGCCGCGCCCTCCCAGCCTGCCTCCCCCGGGCTCCGGGCTCCTGTCCCAGCAGCGAGTGTGTCTTGTGCGGGGTGGGTCCCCGAGGCACCGAGGGAACAGGATTTAAGGAGGTGCTCGCTGTCTGTGCCAAGGACCCTGCATTTCCTTGTTTTTAAATTAAATATGTTTTTATTGATTTCAGAGAGGAAGGGAGAGGGAGGGAGAGAGAGAGAGAAACATCAATGATGAGAGAGAATTATGGATCGGCTGCCTCCTGCACGCCCCACGCTGGGGATGGAGCCCGCAACCTGGGCCTGTGGCCTGAACAGGAACCGAACGGGGCCTCCTGGTTCAACCACTGAGCCACGCCGGCCCAAGGACCCTGCATTTCGCACGAACTCTCCTGTGACTCTGACTCCGGTCTCACAGTCAAAGCCAAACCAAACCCAAGGCTCAGATTGCCTGTGCCACTTGCCCTGGAAAGAGGCAGAGCCAAGACCTAAGCCCAGGCCGCCGGGGTCCAGAGCCTACTGTCTTGAGCACTGGGCCACCCATCCCGCCCCCCCGGGCACCTGGGCACCTGGCTGGCCCTCAGGTGAGGGGCGTGGCAGCAAGCACACAGCCAGCCGAGCCTGCAGACTGGAGCGGGGTCCCAACTCTGGTCCAGGCTCACAGGGTGACCTTGGACGAGTTTCTTCTTTTCTCCGTGCCTCAGTTTCCTTGTCTGTGCCAGAGCACTCAGACTCTTCACCCTGCCACATAGAAACCCACCCACACCCCTGAAAGGGTGCAGCACCCCCCCAAACACACACACACACACACACACACACACACACACACACACACACACACGGCTCTTGCGGAGGATTACGTGACCTGGGACAGCGCTCGTCGGGAGCACAGACCCCTGCCCACTCCCCCTGTCGATGCCGTGCCAGGTGCTGCTAGGAAGGCCATCCCACAACCACAGCCAGGGCCACAGCTCTGCCACCGGCTTCACGTGCCAGTCCCTCCGCCGCTGTCCCCACAGCCCTGCATCCTCATTGCCCCTCTCAGCCACGCTCGCCACGCTCAGCTCAGCAGGCCTGCAGCCCGACTCCCAAGTACTCAGCCCGGGCTGCTGTGCGACCACCAGCAAACCACTGTCCTCTCTGCGTCCTTCCGTCTAGATCCAGGGCCTCCCCTGACGTTTCTGGTTTAACTGGTTTGGGACGTGGCCCAGCTTTGGGAATCTGTTTTCAAGCTTCTCCCACCGGGTGACTCCAGGGTCAGGAAGTGCAGAGGGCGGGGCTTTCTTCCCCAGGGTCTTGGGTACCAGGCACTCTCCATCAGCCTCCGTGGGTGGCTCAGCCCTTCCCCTGGAGGTGAGGGTTTGTGGGGGCAGCGATCTGGAAGGCAGAGGCCCAGAAGGTCAAAGTCTGGGCCCGTCAGAGGTAGAGAACGAAACCCTTGGCTGGTCAAACACCACGAGGCTGCACCCCCAGCTCCGCAAACAGCCTCCACGCAGCAGGAGCCCCAGGCCAGCCTCCTGCGGGCTCTCAGCCAGGGCCACCCGCCCGCCACGCTGAGCCTCTGCCTGAGTGAGGGAGGTGGGCCACAGGGTGTCACAGAAATAGCCGGTCCCTGGAGACACGCAGGCCCAGGGTCCGGCCTAGAGTCAGGGCAGCAAATAGCACAACGGAAAAGAGAAACAAAAGCTCGTCTGCTTTTTACAGAAGTCAACAGAGAAAGTCCAAGGTTAATAAATCAGGAAGCAGTAGAAGCCGGTTATTTATTGCTCCGAACATAACCACCACGTGAACTAAGACTGTTGGAGTGGGGCCTCTGAGGAGGGGGTTTGCAGGAAACTGGACCTTTTGATAAGTCCTTTTTACCACTTCAGGTTGATTAATGTCTCTTCACTAAAAATATTTATTAAAGAGCGACTCTGGCCTCTCCAGTGTTGTTTTTTTATTTTGTTTTTAATATATTTTATTGATTTCAGAGAGGAAGGGAGAAGGAGAGAGAGATAGAAACATCAATGATGAGAATCATTGATCGGCTGCCTCCTGCACACCCCCTACTGGGGATCGAGCCCGCAAACCAGGCCCGTGCCCTTGGCCAGAATCGAACCTGGGACCCTTCAGTCCCCAGGCTGATGCTCTATCCACTGAGCCAAGCCGGCTAGGGCTCCAGTGTTGTTCTGAGAGGCCCTCGCTGTTAACGGAAGTGTTTTGGGCCTGTGAACCCAAAATAAGGTCAAGTGTTCCAGCTGTGGAGTCAGGCTGCTGGGGTTCAAATCCATGCTCTGCAACTGACCAGCTGTGCCTCCTGGGGCAGTCACTTAACCACTCTGGGCCTCGGGGTCTTCATCTATAGAACAGGCACAGCAATAACTCCATGGTGCCGGCCTGCGTGATTGTGAGACATTGTTATACGTACCTGTAACTCACACGTGCAGTTGTTTTTAGAAAAATAGGGTTATCCAGCTACACATGGTTTGTGCTACTTGCCTTCTTTCTTCTTGCCAAGATATTATGGCTATTGTTCCAGATCAGTACATAGAGCTCTGTTTCATTCTAATTGATGCAAGAATTCCGCTGCACAGAATATAAAATGTATTTATACACAACCTCCTATTGAAGGAAATGCAAGCATTTTCTCTCTCTCTCTCTCTCTCTCTCTCTCTCTCTCTCATATCATTTTTGTTGTTGTTAATCCTCACCTGAGGATATTTTTCCATTGATTTTTAAAGAGATTGGAAGAGGGAGGGAAAGACAGAGAGAAACATCGATGTGAGAGAAACACATCGATTGGTTGCCTCCTGCATGAGCCCTGACCAGGACCCAGGCTGGGGAGGAGCCTGCAACCAAGGTACATGCCCTTGACCAGAATCGAACCTGGGACCCTTTGGTCCTCAGGCCAACGCTTTATCCACTGAGCCAAACTGGCAGCTAAAATCAATTTTTTTAAAAGCCTTTTATATGTACTGCTAAATTGCCCCTCTGAAAAAGTGGTACCAATTTAGATCCTCACCAATCCGGTATGAAAGTGCCCATTTTCTCATAGTCATACTGTTACCGGAACCCAAGTTCTGCTGCCTGCTGCCACAAAAACCAAACTCATTAGACAGATGCTAGTGAAAAAGGAAAGAGGTGGCCCTGACTGGTTTGGCTCAGTGGATAGAGCGTCGGCCTGCGGACTGAAGGGTCCCAGGTCGATTCCGGTCAAGGACATGTACCTTGGTTGCAGGCACATCCCCAGTAGGGGGTGTGCAAGAGGCAGCTGATTGATGTTTCTCTCTCATCGATGTTTCTAACTCTCTGTCCCTCTCCCTTCCTCTCTGTAAAAAATCAATAAAATATAAAAAATAAAATAAATTTTAAAAAATCAATTAATTTGTTCCCTGCTGTCAAATGTACCTGGTGTTCCTTTGGGGAAATTACAATTGATTTCAAAAAATCAAAGGGAGCCTCGTGGCCTTTTCATTGTCATTAAAATTACCACTCCGCTTGACTGTCTATCTGTGTGCCTTTCTTTTTCTTTCTTCCTTCTCCCATTTTCATTTTCCTTCCTGAGTATTCTTCCCTCTACGTGATTCTTCTTTAACTCTCCTAGTCCCTTTCTGTTTATTTATTTATTTATTTTAATCCTCACCCAATGATATTTTTTCCATTGATCTTCAGAGAGAGAGACTGGAAGGGAGAGAGAGAGAGAGAGAGAGAGAGAGAGACATCGATGTACGAGAGGCACATTGACTGGTTGCCTCCCACCTGCATCCCAAACAACGTGGGCAGGGATTGAACCTGAAGCTGAGGGGCCTGCCCTTGGCCAGGAACCGGTGGGCCAATGCTCTACCACTGAGCAGAGCCGGCCAGGGCCAGTTTATGTCTTCTTAACTTTTTCAGAAATAATCAATTTTAGAGCAACCTACTTTCAATCACCAAAACCATGACTTAAGTAGAATTCTCAATTCTTAGAAACCTTCATTTTTAGTGACAACTGAAAAATGCAAGCCATTAGCAGTCTTTAGATTGGCAAATTTGTGAACACGATTCATAACTTTCAGGAATGGGCTTGTTTTCTATTGGAAAATACGCTTACATTTTTAAGAGGCATAACAGAGATAACATGGCCTTGACGATTCTTAGGAGGCTGGAGAAAAGGTGGGGGCAGACAGGCGGGTGGAGATAGCAGGTCCCACAGCCTGTTCCCAGGACTGCAGCAGGCCCCCCCTTCCCTCGCCCCCCAACCTCCAGAGGCTTGAATGTGAAAGCACTATTTGTTTCCCTTTATATTGAGGTGGGGCGCTGCCCCCGGCTGCTTCCCCGCCTGCACAGGGTTTGGGGGTGGTCTGAAATTCCCCATTTGTTCCCAGGACCACGGCAGCTCCGGGGCCTCCAGGAGGAGGATTCAGAGTGTTTCAAAGATTTATTTCATCACATTTTTCTTTTACTCTCAGGGAGGGGAGTGAGATCTTTCCCCTTCATCAATTCAAATCTTTCTGAGTAGAATTTTTATGAATTTTTGTGATGTAGCAACATGAAAGCTTGCACGTAGATCTTATCCTAGTTACCAGACCTTTGACAAAGCGACTCCAATTGCAACAGAGTAGTGACAATGACAAACAGGAAGGAGGAAGCGACTGGAGAGCAGCATGATTCCTATGCAAATTTCTCTAAGCAACAATATTCCAAATTAAAAACACAGCCATTAAGACAACCCACAGATACAGGCAACAAGAAAAGCAAACAACCCCCAAAATCCAAATACCAAAACCAAGAGACACGCCAACCAGATCCCACACCGGGCAACTGGGACTGTTCGTGGGCGCGGAGCCGTCCCACCGCCGTGCCGACCACCGGGTGGCGCCTACTGAACCCTACAGGATCCCAAATGGTTCAAAGAACCCCAAGTGGCGGGGTAGGGGCTCCTTGTTATGTACACCAAAGACTACCCAGTTTGGGAGTCCCTCGACTCCCCTAAGACCTGTTTCCTTTCGCCAGCTAGACGGTGCAGGTGACCAGCCCCGAGAGAGGGCGAGGGACAGTCCCCAAGAAAAACCACTGGGCAGCTGCTAGTGAAAAAGAAACAGGTTTGCCCTAGCTGGTTTGGCTCAGAGTTCACACTGAGCGGCCAGATGATGATGATCTCTGAGCGCATAATAATCTGAAAACTCAGTGTCTATCCTATATAATAAAAGGCTGATATGCAAATTGTCCCCTCGACCAGGAGTTCAACCAGCAGGCAGACCGGCCAACCGCCCATGTCCCCTCCCCCTGGCCAGGCTGGCCGGACCCCACCCACGCACGAATTCATGCACTGGGCCTCTAATATGAAAGATGAGACAGAGGCCGGAGACCCGGACACAGGCTTTATTAGAGGAGAAGGCCCCTGCCGGCCGCCTCCCAAAGGAAGAGAGCACATGTGCGGGGTGAACACGCCTTTTGAGGGGAGGAAAGGGAAGGGATGGGGCTTAGGGTACTCGGCACGCGCTGATTGGTGGTTTCATATAAGGCACATGATTAGGCACTTAGGTACTTAGGAATGGGGGCTTGGGGTATTTGGCAGGTGCTGATTGGTGGTTCAGTGTACAGTCCATATAAGGTGCCTGGTTAGGTGTTCAGAAATGTTCAGGCTGCAGGTGGAGTTTACATCATTCTCCGTCCATCAGTTGGGGGAAGGGATGATCTATCATTACACACACACACACACACACACACACACACACACACTAGAGGCCCGGTGCATGAAATTCGTGCATGGGGGTGGGGGGTGTTCCTCAGCCCCGCCTGCACCCTCTCCAATCTGGGACCCCTTGAAGGATGACATACTGCCGGTTTACAGGGATCGGGCCTAAACCGGCCGTCAGACATCCCTCTCACAATCCAGGACTGCTGGCTCCAGCTGCTCACCTGCCTGCCTGCCTGATTGCCCCTAACCACTCTGCCTGCCAGCCTGCTTGTCTCCACCTTCCCTCCCCACTGGCCTCCAAGCTCCCAACTGCCCCCCTGCTGGCCTGCTTACTCCAAACTGCGCCCCCCCCCCACTGTCCTGATCACCTCCAACTAACCCCCACTGACGGCCTGCTCACCCTCAACTGGCCCCCCTGCTGGTCTGCTTACCCCTAACGGCCCCACCCCCCCACCAGCCTGATCACCCAGAACTGTCGTCCCATCCTGGCCTGATCACCCCCCACCCCGGCGACCCAAGCTCCCAGCCCCTCCTTTTTTTCTTTCTTTCTTTTTTTTTTTTTCAGCGTCTCCTTGAGCAGAGGCCAGGGCCGGCCAGGGCTGGCAGGAAGCTTGGCTTCCTCCATCACCGGGGCAACCCAAGCCTCCTGCTGGCTCCAGCTCCATGGCTGCCGCCATCTTGGTTGGGTTAATTTGCATACTCGTTCTTGATTGGCTGGTGGGCATGGCTGGTGGGCGTAGCAGAGGTATAGTCAATTTGCATGTTTCTCTTTTACTAATGTAGATACTGAGTGGCCAGATTATTATGCATTCAGAGATCATAATAATCTGGCCACTCAGTGTAGACCGTCAGCCTGTGGACTCGATTCTAGTCAAGGGCACTTGCCCAGGTTTCAGGCTCGATCCCCAGTAGGGGTGTGCAGGAGTCGGCCAATCAATGACTCTCTCTCATCATTGATGTTTCTATCTCTGTCTCCCTCTCCCTTCCTCTCTGATAGTAATAAAAAAAATTTTTTTTAAAGGAAAGAGGTTTAATTCAAGTGCCGGTCACCTGAGGAGGTGAAGGACTCTTGTCACAAAGCCCATCTCAGCATCTCAATGGGCAGAGGTTTCTATAAGGAGGAAAAGGCAAATCAGAGCAAAGAAATCAAGGGGAGGGGGTTGAAAAGTTCTCTATGTGCAGATTGGCACGGTCCATTCCCATCAGGACCTCGAAACCAGGCAAGTGATGGTCTCGTGCCCACCATCCTGGTTCTTTAGCATCTGGTTCTACTTTTGAAGGTCAGCAAACCTCCCAGAGATGGAATGACTGAAGGCCAGGGACTGCATCTCCTGAAGGTAGTTCCTAGAATTCTTACACAAACACGCTGTTTACCTACAAGCTACATATTAGTCAGACTCAGTATTTACAGAAACCATGTCAAAAGAACAGTGGGATGGGTTACAATTTCCATTGTTAAGATACCACTGATTTGTAATTTTTGCTCATTGACCCAGGAGTGATGTCATCATTTCAATGTGCCCATTTATAAGTGTGAAAGAGACCAAACACCTTTCATAACTTCCTTATCTATTTTTGTTTCTTCTTGTGTGAAACAAATGTTTAGATCCTTGACGCATTTTTAATTTGGCTTTTTGTCACTGACTTATTCATTTTCTCACAGATATATAGGACCTCTCTTCATATTAAAATCCTTCAGCCCGGCCAGCGTGGCTCAGTGGTTGAGTGTCAACCTATGAGCCAGGAGGCCACGGTTCCATTCCCGGTCCGGGCACAGGCCCAGATTGCAGGCTCAATCCCCAGTGTGGGAGGTACAGGAGGAAGCCGATCAATGATTCTCTCTCATCATTGACGTTTCTATCTCTCCCTCCCTCTCCCTTCCTCTCTGAAATCAATAAAAATATTTTTTTTAAATCCTTCACTTTTTAATACATCTGAGACAGTATTTTCTGGCAGTCTACTGCATGCCTTTTAGCCAACTTCTCATTGTCTTTGGTCATAGAAAGGTTTACATTATTATATAGTCAAATGTCTCATTCCTTGCATGAGTTTTGGCTCTCATGGCTTAGCTTTCTCTGCTTGGTATTTATTTTTAAAAATCTCTTCTATTTCCTTTTAATACTTCTATAGTTTTGTGTTTTTGTTTTGTTTTTGGGTTTTTTTGCATTTATTCTATCCATCTTTAATCCATCTGGAATGTTCACATATACTTATAGGATGTGAGGTAGGGATCTAATATTTCCTCTTAAATGGAGAACCAATTGTCCCAACAGCGTTTAATGAGGAATCCATCATCTCCTCGATGACTTATGATGTCCTCTTCCAAACGCCACTCCCTGACATTTTAAGCAGCCTTGCTGTGACTGGCACATGGCAGACATGTAAATGCTGACTCTGGCAGCAGCAGAAACGACATCTAAATGGGAGCTAGAATATACTCTAGGGAAGCAAAGCACAGGCCCCAGAACTCAGAACTGACCATGAGTCTGAGCGGCTCCTGATGTGAATAAATATTGGTGGCTTTGGCTTTATTTTGCTTTCAAATCAGCTTTTTAAAGCTACAATGGAACTTCCACATTTAAAAAAAAAAAACAGGTCGCTAACTTGACAAACATGTGCATTTATGTAACAAACACCAATCAAGTTATACAACCTTTTTATCTTTCCAGAAAGTTCCTTTCTGCCCCTTGGCTGTCAACCTTCCCTCCACGCCCACCCCAGGCACCCATAATTCTCTTCTGAAGCGTGTGCATGTAGTACATTGATAACACTTTCAGAGGAGTCAGTAACCAGCTGCAGCGTGAGCCAACTTCCCCTCCAGACAAGGACTTCTCTCTTGGGGTGACAAACACCTCCCTGGACCTGTTTGGTTCAAAGCGAGTGGGTAACCCAGGCCAGGTCTCCCCAACTTCAGGCAGGCAAGTTCGTTCTCACGGTTTTTTCCAAGTCTACATATCAAGTCTGCCAAATATTTACTTAATATGTTCTTTAAATCTCTGGATCTTTTTTAATAGAATGCAAAATGATTGCTTTTCAAAGAAAGCATAATATCCCAGTGTTAAAATAGCCAGGGTCACGTCCCATCATTAAGGAAAGGCTATTAATGAGACTAAAATTAAAAATGAATCTCCCTGCCCGGCTGGTGTGGCTCAGTGGTTGAGTCGGCCTATGAATCAGGAGGTCTCAGTCTGATTCCCCGTCAGGGCACATGCCCGGGTTGCAGGCTCAATCCCCACTGTGGGGCGTGTAGGAAGCAGCCGATCAATGATTCTCTCTCCTCATTGATGTTTCTCTCTCTCCCTCTCCCTTCTTCTCTGAAATCAATAAAAACATACAAAAAAGCATTTTAAAAAATGAATCTCCCTGTATCACCTAAGATCACATTGTTATTGCCTCACAGAGAGAACCACAGATACGAAAGAGGTAGGTGAGCAGCCGAGAGAGGATCCAGAACTCAGAGATGGAGGCCAAGAGAGGAAGGCCTGCCTGACCGAGCCACCCAGCCAGAGGGTTGCAGCAAATTCTCCCCAGAGCGGTCACACACCCGCTCCCGTGCGAAGCTGCTCCCCCAAGCCAGCTGTTGGTTAACGCCTTTTCAAGAGCCACGGGTGTGAGAGCATAGGTTTGGGGTTCCGCAGTTCTCAAGCTTGTGGGTTCTGCGAGCAGCTTCAACTCATTTCATTGCACATAGCCCGGCCCTTTTTGGGTAACCACGGCAACCACGACCCCTAAACCTCCTGATACAGACTTTGGCACTTGGCCATAACACCCCCATCTCCAAAGGTCAGATGGAGCTGGAGGCAGACAGAGGGGTGACTGGCCCTTCCTCTGAGCTTACCAATGGGGAAACTGAGGCCCAGGGAGGAAACAGACCAGGCCACGGTCACACAACCAGTCAGTGGGGCAGCGCTGGGATTCCCACCCGGCCAGCCTGGCTTCAGAGTCCATGCTTTCAACCAGCCCACCGCACTGCCCCTGTTTCATAGCCGTCCACGGGGGAGGGGGAAGGAGGCTGTGAGGGCAACTGTTGGGATCAGATGGACATAAGAGGGGTCCCTGCCAGATGTGCCAGTGGTTGGGGAATTGCCTACTTATCTGCCTCCCCAAGGACGGAAGTTGTCTGACCTTCCCTGAGTTCTGTCCGCAGTATCTAACTCATTTCTGCTCACCCCATCTTAGAGAGCCCCGATTGCTAGCAATGGTGACAAGTTATAGGTTGGACACGTATAGAAACTAGCATTATAAGAAGAATATTTTCTTTCATGCGACTCAATGTGATGTGGCCATTTGACGAATGTGCCCTCTTAGACCCGCAAACTCAGTGCATCTGAAACGGATCTTGAGGTTCCCATGGCCGGGATGGCGGACTTGGTTTCCCCCAGAACACGGTTTAAAATGCTGAGAAAAATACCTTAAAGTGTTGAAAAGTTTAAAAAAGAAATAAAGACGATGGGAAAACAGCAGGCAAATGCAAAGGGAGAATATAAACCCAGAGGTGGAAGCAAAATGACAGAACCACCAAGGCCACTTCTGGCACCAAGGGCATCTGTAGATGCCGCGTGCCTGCGCTCAGGTTCGGGGCTCTCTGGATGAGCAGGACGGAAGTGAAGGCCAAGCAAGGGCCAGTCAAGGTCGGAGAGTCGATGTGGATGTAGATTGGGACCCTCAGCTCAGGAAAAGGGTAAGCTGGACCTACATCATGTCCCCCCTCCGGCCCCCCGACCCCGAGGGACTGGGGAGAGCAGGAGCGAAGGGGGAGGGGAAGAGCTGGTAGATACAGACCGACTCATGCACTTGCCACCCCAGGGCAGCAGTCTGGTCTGTCATTTCAGACTAGTTAAGGGAATGAAATGAAATGATAAAATACATGCAATTTTTTAAAGCTCAGAGAAAAGATGAAAAGGAGTAAAATAAGTGGCACAAAACAGGATGACGAATTTAATTCTAAATATTTGCAATAGATATACATTACATGTAACTTGCCCATACTTATATTTTTAAATTATCAATGGACTAAATGCTCTAGTTAAAAGGCAAAGAATTTCAGATGTGTGTGTGGGGGGCGGGGGGAGGATTATGCTGTTTGAAAACAAACAGGCACATTAAAACATAAGAATAAAGAAGAGTTTCAATAATAACAGTCAATAGTAGTAAAGAGAAAGCTGATGCAGCTGTAATCCTAAAATACGAAGTAGACTTTAAGGCAAAAAGCATCACCAGCAGAGAAGATAATGATAAAAGTTCATTTGACTAGGAGGACGGAATATTAAATTTGTACATACCTAATAACATAAGCTCAAAATATGCAAAGCAAAACTTCCTAGGGCTACATGGGAAAATAGACAAATCAAAAGTCATAATAGGAGATTTTAAGACACCCGTTTCAATTTCATAGAGAAAGGAGACAGGACATAGATTTGAAGAGCTGAGTTAATGAACTGGACTTAATGAGCATAAACAGAACCCTGCACATAACAATGTGACATGCACATTTCAAGCACATCTGTAGCCGGACAATCGATGGGTCTGGCTGCCTGTCACTGCTTGAGCCAGTCGGCAGAGACAGGGTTGGATCATACATGAGCCGGCAGTACGGGAGAGCAGCAGGTCACCCACAGAAACCTGCTCTGCCCCCCGCTCCCCCATGAGCCAGCTGCTTATATGGGGTAAGCCAGAGATCACATGGGAAATAGGGGTTATAGGCCTGGGGAAGTGGGAGGCTCGGGAGGGCCTCCATTGTTTGGGCAGCACCCGTGATTAATCTCGCCGTGAGAACCGACCGCATTCCAAGGTTGACTCCCAGGTCCTGGGGGCGTACAACTCCCAGCCAGATCCGAATGTCCTTTCTTTAACCAACACCAGGCAATCAAGGGTAACAGAGTATGATTAATATTTCCCATAACCAATAGCTAGTCCCCAATATTCTATTTTTCCCCCTAACACATCTAGACATTTATAAACATAGCCTATATTCTGGGCTATAAAGCAAATCTACATTTCAAGGGATGTAAATCATTGAGCTAGTTTTTCTCTCACCACAATGTAATTAAACCAGAAATCAATAAAAAATATAATAACTAGGAAATCCCCATAGTTTTGAAAATTTTAAAGACACCCTTTTTTTTTTTTTTTTGTAAGAGAACATTTACTGGGTAGTGATAGAGCTAAACTAGGTTGACTCCATGAAGTTCTTTTTGTTACTTTTATAATGTTTCCTTCCATAATGTTTCTTTTGTTCTATACCTGCTGTTCTGCAACTCTTCCTGCTGCCCTTCCCTGTAAACCTCGAGAATGTAACAGTTGCACAAACCTGCCAATAGGAATGCAGAGAAGTGGACTCAGTCCAAATTAGGCAAACTGCACAGTACCCCTTCGTAACCTGCCCCCTGACCCTGCCCCCTGACCAATCGACGGGGCCACGAACGTTCCCCTTCCCACTGCTTTGGACCCCCAATAAAGCCTTTGTTCTCCCAAGCCTCTCTCTCTCCCCCGCCGCTGCGCCATGACTGCTGGAGACGGGAGCTCGTGCTAGCACGAATAAAGGTTCTTTTGCTTTTGCATCGGGCTCGGCTCCTTCCTGGTGGGTTTTTGGGGATCCTGAACACTGGGCATAACAGGTAGATTACAGAGGTAGAAAAAGTAATTCCTAGAAGAAATGGGCTGAGGAAACAAGTTACAGAGGTAAAGGAAGGGCCTTGGAGCTTGGGAGTGAGGAAGCTGATGGTGAGGTGCCTGGGGGAGGGGAAGGGAAAAAGCAAAGGCACTGGGCATGCTCCCAGGAGGGAGAGCATCTGGTCCTCAGTCCTAAGGGCTTTAAGGGTGGAGATTACAGTGATGGGCAACCTTCTGAGCTTGGTGTGTCAAACTTCGCCAAAACACTGAGCATAACTCGGGTAGTGTGTCACTTGGAGGAAAAAACTAACTCCAAGACTCTAGTCGCAAATGTTTCATCCTCAGCAGCAGCAAATGTTTCATCCTCGGCATGCGGCCGCGTGTCATCAGAAATGGCTGCGCGTGTCCGTGCTGACACGCGTGTCACAGGTTCGCCTCCTGTCTTAGGAGGTCTGAATAGTCGCAGTGTTCCAGGCGTGTCGTGGTTGTGGCCTCCACTGGTTGACTGGCCAGCACCAGGGCAGGAGCGCATCACTCAGGGCGGCTGGTCCTGACGTCAGCCCTGGCTGGTGTGGCCGCTTATCTGAGCCTGGAGCTGAAATGCAACCGAGGCCTACATGTATCTCTAGGGAGGAAAGGTCAGGGGGTCCAATCGACAGGACCAACGATATGCTGGGGGAGGAAAAATCACCCTGGGGCAAGGTCCCACCCTAGAATTGATTATCCATTGATAGGCAGCTGGGGGCTTTCCACGCTGATGACCTTTCCACGCTGTACCTGGCCCATCGTCCTTGCTGCCCACAACATCCCCACCCCCTCAAGTATCTAGGCTCTGAAATCTTTCAGAGAAAGGGGGCGTCGGGTCTTCTGTAGCTGCTTCCTGCTGAAAGGGGGCGACATTTTTCTTCAGAGCCAAGAGATCCTTGCTCTCTGTCATAGGGGTGATGGGGCCTGGGCATGAAAGGGGGTGGCAATGGTAAAAGACACCCTTTTTAATAACATATGGGTCAAAGGAGAAATCGCAATTACAAAATAAAAATACTTCTAACAGAACAGTAACGAAAATAGCACCTATCAAAATTGGTAGTAAATTTTTCTAAAGTAATACTTATAAGGAAACATATAACACATATTAGAAAAGAATAAAGGCTTAACCTTAATTAGGTGAACATCCATCTCAAGGCAATAGAGAATGAAGACTAAATTAAACCTAAAATATAAGGCAATCCTACCTTATAATAGAGAAACATGCAAATTGACCGCACCTCCGCTATGTCCATGATTGGGCCTGCGAGAGGCTGGGGGCGGGACTCCGGGTGGCCTATCCAGCCGTTGAGAAGACCAAGATGGCGGTGCCCAATCCTCTTAGTTCCGGGGGTTCCAGGGCGATCGCCACCCTGGGGGGGCATGGCCGGGCCGAGCCAGCCGCTCCCCGGGGGTCCCGGGGGCGATCGCCACCCTGGGGGGGCGTGGCCGGGCCCAGCCAGCCGCTCCCGGGGCGGGGTCCCCGGGCGATCGCCACCCTGGCCTAAATGGCTGGTGCTGAGAGGGATCAATGGGGCCGGTGGAAGGAGCGGGTGGTAGTTGACCACCGAGGGCATCTGCAGCAGCCGGATGCAGAGCTCGGGTCCGCGTTCTCCAGCTTGGCCTCCGTGAGGTCCGCGTGGCACCCATAGTGGCCGAGTGGGGACGCTGGCATCGTAGCCCCAGCAGGAGGCCAGCTTCCCAAGCCAGGCTGCGGAGGGAGGGAGGGCCTCTGGGCTGGGAGCACTCCCCCACCCCAGAGGACAGGGCACAGCGAGCGAGCAGCAGAGAGCTACTAGGGGTGGTGGGTGTGGTGGCCTGGCTTCCAAGAGGCTGGCTTCAGCTGCTGTGGCCTGCGCTGAGGTGGCTGGTGGTGGGGGCAACTGCGTGGGCGCATCCGAGGCTGGGGCACTGGGAGACGTGGGACTGCAGCCCAGAAAGCGAGGCTCCGGAGGACCTGGTCACCGACCCCCGGCATTGAAGCCGCCTCCTACAAGATGTATCCTAGCCTAGGTGTGTGGGAAGCAGGTTCAGGAACCTCTCCCTTTGCGGCGCCAGAGCCCAGGCCTGCCAGCGCCCCAGAGGAGACCCCCGCCAGGATCGGGGGCTTGACCAGTCTCTAAACCAGGGCGGCCATTAGCCCAGGCCTGCCAGCGCCCCAAAGGAGACCCCCACCAGGATCGGGGCGTGACCGGCCTCCAAACCGCCCGCAGCCCTAGCCCAGACCTGCCAGCACCCCAGAGGAGACCCCTGCCAGGATCGGGGGCGTGACCAGTCTCCAAACCGCCAGTGACCCTAACCCAGGCCTGCCAGCACCCCAGAGGAGATCCCCACCAAGATCGGGGCGTGACCAGTCTCCAAACCAGGGCGGCCATTAGCCCAGGCCTGCCAGCACCCCAGAGAAGACCCCTGCCAGGATTGGGGTCATGGCCAGCCTTCAAACTGTGGCGGCCCCTAGCCCAAGGAGGCCTCCTGGCCGAGGACGCCTGAGTCTGTTCTTGACCTAGGGCCGGGCTCTCCCCGCAAGGGACTCAGAAGCCGCCAGAGTCTAACTGCCAGTCTCTGGGAGTGCATCCACTGTCCACCAAAAAGTAGGGCCATCAAACCATTCAGTCTCAGTGCAGGCACAGGTCCGTGGCCGACGGGGTGGAGGCCAGACCAAAACAAAACAGCAGAAACACCCTGCCCACCTGGGCGGGTACTGCTGTAGTCCACGTGGCCTGGGCAGTGTAGAAAGCGCTACCTTCTCCCAGGTCCTGTGCTGGCACCTCCGCCTCGCTCACCCTCAAGCCCCCCTGAGTCCTGACAGCAAAGTGTGTGGGGCATTCTGCAGGAGTTGTGCCGTTCTGGGTGCTTTTGCCCAAAGACACACTTTGGGATGAATTCAGAGCCACATCTCATTTCCCATGAGACTGGAAGAACCATGTAAAAGGATTTTGACAAAAGCTTTCCACATCTCTGTTTATGCTTTTGAATCCATAAAACGATCTTAAAAAAAGCATTCGGGCCACCTAAGAAAGAATGCACTTTCTGGCCAGAGCACGCAGGATTCTTTTGCCCAACAGGTTAAAGGGAGCAGAGCTGGCACAGTGGGAATGGCCCTGGTGCCCTATGAGGAGACCGGGGGAATGGGGTTGCCGAAATTCCATAAGCCTCTTGCCACCTTCTCCTTTGCAAACCACACCATCCAGATCCACCAGGACTGGAGGCAACTGGGAATCACAGCCGTGATTTGGGACATGGTAAGCAAATCTTGAGGGGCCTCTGAAAACATCTGCAACTGATTATAAGACTGGTCTTTATTTAAAAAGAAATAAAAGAACAGCTTTGTTGAGATATAACCCATATACTGTACATGTTACCTAAAGTGTACAATGAACTGGTTTTTTAAAGTAAATTCAGAGTGGTACAACCATCACCATGCTCAATTTTTAAATATCTTCATGACCCATCCCCTCCAAAAAAAACTTCTACCCACTGGAATCACTTTCCTGATCATCTTCCCCAAAATAGATTGCACTTTAAAGGTGGGTAAAGGAAAGTTGAGGGAAGTTAAAACACTGCACAAAGGATATTGTAAGATGACAAATCCCAAAGTGAAGATCATGTGTTTTCTTTAAAAAATATATATTTTTAAATTTTCAGAAAGGGAGAGGGAGAGAGAGATAGAAACATCAATGATAAGAATCACTGATCAGCCGAAACCGGTTTGGCTCAGAGGATAGAGCGTCGGTCTGCGGACTGGAAGGTCCCAGGTTCGATTCCGGTTAAAGGCATGTACATTGGTTGCGGGCACATACCCCGGTGGGGGGGGGGGGGGGTGTGCAGGAAGCAGCTGGTCGATGTTTCTCTCTCATCGATGTTTCTAGCTCTCTATCCCTCTCCCTTCCTCTCTGTGAAAAATCAATAAAATATATTAAAAAAAAAAAAAAGAATCACTGATCAGCTGCCGCCCACAGGCCCCCTACTGGGGATTGAGCCCGAAACCCAGGCATGTGTGCCCCTGATCAGAATCAAACCTGGACTCTTCAGTCCACAGGCCAAACTGACCAGGGCCATGTGTTTTCTTCAAGTTCTGCGTGGTTGTAATGGTCCCCAAATCTATACTAATAAAAGGGTAATATGCTAATTAGAGTGGTTGTCTTCCGGACATCTTTCCAGACAAAGCCGCAGTGGCTACAAAGGCCAAGGCTCAGGCAGCCATAACCAGCTGCAGTGGCAGCAGCATTGGGGTTATGGGGGTGGTGCCTCCAGAGGGAGGCCAGACTGGGGGCCAAGGCACAGGCAGTTTGGGGTGATCAGGCTGATAGGGGAGGGCAAGGTAGGGGCAATCAGGCTGGCAGGAGATCAAGGTAGGGGCGAGCAGGCAGGCAGGCAGTGGGGTTAGGGACAATCAGGCAGGCAGGCAGGTGAGTGGTTAGGAGCCAGCGGTTCCGGATTGTGAGAGGGGTGTCCGACTGCTGGAAGTTGGACATCCCCTGAGGGGTCCCAGATTGAAGAGGGTGCAGATTGGGCTGAGGGGCACACCCCCCCACCGCCCCACCCCCTCCTCCCCCCAGTGCACAAATTTCATGCACCAGGCCTCTAGTATATATATATATATATATATAGAATAGCACTAATTAATAAAAATAGAAAGTAAACATACAATTAAGAAAGTCAACAAAAATTAAAATTGGCTTTTGCAAGGCAAATTTAACATTAGAAAAAAATGTAATTCACAATATCAGTAGATCAAAGGCAAATACTCTAAGCACCATCGAAATATACACAAAAGAGTTGTTCAACAAAATTCAATATCCACTCTTTTTTTAAAAAATATATTTTATTTATTTTTTTACAGAGAGGAAGGGAGAGAGAGTTAGAAACATGGATGAGAGAGAAACATTGATCAGCTGCCTCTTGCATACCCCCTACTGGAGATTTGCCCGCAACCAAGGTACATGCCCTTGACTGGAATTGAACCTGGGACCCTTCAGTCCGCAGGCCAACGCTCTATTCACTGAGCCAAACCAGTTAGGGCTCAATATCCACTCTTGATTAAAAAAACAAAAAGGCTTAGTAAACTAAAAATAGAAAGGAACTTCCTAAATCTGATAAAGGGCGTATTTTGTTTTTTGTGGGTTGTTTTTTTTAGTGGGTACAAGTCTGTTTATTTCACACATACACATTGTATTCGCTATCTTTACTGCTGCCCTAAGAATTACAACTTAATGGCTTCAGACAACGCCCATCTGTTAGCTCACCGTTCTGGAAACCCATTGGGCTCAGGAAGGCTGAGCTGGCTCTCTGCCTGGGCTGAAATCACGGTACCGCTCATCAGGCCTTCCCGGCTTTCTGGGGGCGCTGGGAACAAGTCTACATCAAGGCTCTTTGCTGAATACGGTCCCATGCCGTTCACTGTAGGACTAAAGTCCCATTTTCTTGTTGGCTCTCAGCCAAGGCTGGTCTTGGCTTCTAGCGGCTGCCCGCATCCCTTCTCATGCTTTCCGTGTGGCCCCTCCAGCTACAGCAGGTCAAGTCCCTCACACACTCCACATCTCTGCAACCAGCTGGAGAAAACACTGTGCTTTTTTAGTGCTCGTGTGATTTGACTGGGCACACACAGATAACCCCGGGTGATATTGTCCTATCTAATAAAGAGGGAATATGCTAATTGACCACCACTCCATCACAAAGATGGCTGCACCCACAGCTGAGGCCAAGTTCCCACAAGGAGCCTTAACGAACAATCAGCAGGGACCTGAGGCTACGCCCTCTCCTGCCCCCGTGGGGCTTGACAGGGGACCTCAAGGCATGCCCCCCATCCCGGTCTGGGCTGGGGGACCTCAGGCTATGACCCTCATCCTGGCGCCAGGCCAGGGGACCTGAGGCTATGCCCACTGCCCGGCAGGGCTTGACAAGGGTGGGACTGACCGGGTCTGGATCTAGCCCAATGGGGGGGGAGGGGCCGGTCGGGTCTGGGTCTCACGCGATTTTGAGGTGCATGTGGGTGGGCAGGGAGTTGACTCTGGGTCCTGTGGTGAGCCCCAGACTCTAATAGGAGGAAGGTTTTCATATACATTTTACTAATTTTCTTTCATCTCTGACACTTGTATTATAGAGAAAGGGCAAATAGCAATATTAAATTATTTCCTCTAATTAACCCCCTTTTAATGTGCACGAATTTCGTGCACTGGGTCACTAGTATTGGTATAAAAGTCTGTAACCTTGTCCTGGCCAATGTGGCTCCCCTTCAGCAGAGTCGCAGGTTCAATCCCCAGCCTGGTCAGGTGTATGCAGGAGGCAACCAATCAATGTGTCTCTCACCTTGATCTCTCTCTCTCCCTCTTTCTCTCTCTTTCCCTCCCTCCCTCCCTTCCACTCTCAAAAAAGAAAAAAACAATCAATAGAAAAAATGTCCTTGGATGAGGATTAACAAAAACCAAAAAAGAGAGAGATCCTTCAATAGGAGAATGGATACATAAACTGTGGTCCAGCAGATGCCAGGGAGGAAAAATTACCCTCTACTCTTCCAGGTTCTTCCGGCGGGTTCTCTCCGCTGCCACCCAAGGGGGACACGGGCTGCCCCTTCCCTGGGCCACGCTAGGTGGCAGCAGAGAGATATGCCGCCACTGCAGGGACAGTGGGCCAGGAAGATGCATCTCCAGGTGCCGCCCGGATGCTCCGCCCACCCCTCCGAGCTCGCTTTCCATTGGCTGCTCCACAGAAGGACCACGCTCCCATTGGCCCAGGCGCTGTCCAGAGCAGGCGCCTGGAGACCTCTCAGAACCCAGAGAGGCAGGAGGTGGTCCTCAGGGGAGCACCCCGCCTGGCTCAGAGCCCACCTGCTCAGTGGGGCCTTCGTGACCTCTGAGGGGCTGGAGTCCTTGCTATGAAGGTCGGGAGGCTGGGGTACCTTTCCATCAGCTACACCCCCCCCCCATTCCGGTCCTTTCCACAGTGTCCCCCATTCTAGTCCTTTCCAAAGTGTCCTCCCCATTCCGGTCTTTTCCACAGTGTCCCCCCATTCCGGTCTTTTCCACAGTGTCCCCCCCCATTCCGGTCTTTTCCACAGTGTCCCCCCATTCCGGTCTTTTCCACAGTGTCCCCCCATTCCGGTCTTTTCCACAGTGTCCCCCCCCATTCCGGTCTTTTCCACAGTGTCCCCCCATTCCGGTCTTTTCCACAGTGTCCCCCCATTCCGGTCTTTTCCACAGTGTCCCCCCATTCCGGTCTTTTCCACAGTGTCCCCCCCATTCCGGTCTTTTCCACAGTGTCCCCCCATTCCAGTCTTTTCCACAGTGTCCCCCCATTCCGGTCTTTTCCACAGTGTCCCCCCATTCCGGTCTTTTCCACAGTGTCCCCCCATTCCGGTCTTTTCCACAGTGTCCCCCCATTCCGGTCTTTTCCACAGTGTCCCCCCCATTCCGGTCTTTTCCACAGTGTCCCCCCATTCCGGTCTTTTCCACAGTGTCCCCCCCATTCCGGTCTTTTCCACAGTGTCCCCCCATTCCAGTGCTGGAGAAGACCCTGGGACAGCCCGTAGACAGCCTGGCCTCTGACAGTGGGAGGCTCGCCCACCACACAGAGGCTGAAGACAGAGTGACTCTGGCCCCCGAGGCATCTGTCACAACGACAAACAACCCGGAAGAAAACAGGCAAAAGATGTGAATAGACACTTCCCAAAAAAAATAAAAAAATAAAAAAAGAGGAGATCAACCGGCCAATGAATAAACCCGAGGTGCCCTCGCTCATTCCCAACAGCCCGAGATACCGCTACACACTCAGCAGACCGCCGACCGCTCGCAGGAGCGAGGGTGGCACCGGGGCCGGGAGCCTCACGGGCGGGTGGGACTCTAACTGTGCTTTGCCACTTCAGAAAGCCGGCGTCGTCCCGCGAAGTTGAAGGTACCTACAGCCCGTAGCCCAGACGTCTGCTCCCGGATCGACAGCTCGGAGAGAGCCACGTGCACATGCACCACGGCTCACACATGCGAACGCTCACCGGGCATTGCTCCCAAGAGCCCAAACTGCACACCTCCCGACGTCCACCCGCAGGAAGGGGACTGGGCCACAACACGTGACGAACACGGATACATGACATCCACACGCGACGGTCCGGGTGACTCTGGCAAACAGAACGGCGAGTGGGAGGCGGGGTCTGTTACACCGTCTTCCCGAACAGCCAAACCAGACCCTTGTTCAGCGATGCAGCTGCAAGTGGTAAAACTAGCAAAGTGCGGAAGTGGTTCCTCTCCCATCGGGAGGCTTCCCTCGCCGGGCAGGGAGCTGCGGGATGGTGGACGGGGGGCTGGGGTTCTGGGCTGGCGGTGACATTCGCTTTATAATTTTTGTGACATTGTGTGTCTACCCTGTGCGTGCTCTCTAGTTCACAATCATTTTAATCTTTAAAAGTAAATAATTAAATCCATAAAACTGACACACACACATGTCACTTGTCCTTCCTTCTTGGGCTCCACACCCAAGTTAGAGCCAGGCCACCCCAACTACCCAGGACCCCAAGTACCAGCTTTGATGACGCCCCATTCCAACCCGGATGTCCAGTCAGGCATTCCGCCCTGTGGGTTCCACCTCCCAACACCTCTCAGAGCCTCGCCCCTCCCTCCGTCTCTTCTTACCCTTTTGGTTTCTCTCTTGCCCCTGCCACTACCTCCCTACACACCAAGCCCACCTGCTTTCTCTCTCCTCTTTGCACCTCAACCCCAGTCTTTGCCCAAAACACTTCTCCCCCTCCCCCACCTCCTGGCCCATCCTATTCAACATTGAGATCTCAGCTAGAAGTCCCCTCTCATAAGAAAGCTTCCTGCCAGGCGGGGTTGCACCCATCACCCTGCCCTAACACCCCCCACCCTGCCCTAACACCCCCGCCTAAGGAAACAGCCAGCCCCAGGCTCCAGGCTCCAGGCTCCAGGCTCCAGCTCCAGGGCAGGGGGAGGGGTGCTCCTGCAGCCTTGGGAGCCTGGGGGGTGGGAGGAAGGGGACAAAGCCAGGACCTGCCTGCGACCAGAGGTTCCCACTGTCGGGGACAGCTGGGAGGAAGGTCTGGGTGTCTCTGAGAGGCAGCTTCTCGGCCTCAGCAAAGCTTCCCCCGGACCAGGACGCCTGGGGAGGGGCAGGGCGGGAGCCAGCATAAGAGACCCCATGGGCCCTGAGGGTTTTCCCAGTGGTTAGAGCATCGGCCCCCGACTGGAAGATCCTGGGTTTGATTCCGGTCAAGGACACGTACCTCAGTTGCCGGCTCGAGCCCAGTGGGAGGCAACCAATTGATGTGTCGCTCTCACATCAGTGTTTCTCTCTCTGTCTCTCTCTCTCCCTTACACACACTCTAAAAAATATCAAAGCGAAAAATACCTCGGGTGAGGATTAACAAAAAGTAAATACAAATAAAAATTTAAAAAAAAAAGAGAGACCCCATGTGCTTGAGTCCAAGGACATCAGCAGTGACCGGGAGGGGCGGAGCTCTCTCCCCGGGTTCCTTCCAGGAGCCACAGGCGTCGCCCAGGTTGTCATTGAACCCACGGGCCTCCTCCAAACCACTGACGGCACGCCCTGCCCCGCGGAGGACGGGGTGTTAGGGTCACTGTGATGTGAAAAGTGATGGAAGGGGCGTTTTGCACCCCTCGTCTGCTCACACGCATCACGCTGTGTCTGCACCGGCTGCTCGGTGTGCTGTGGAGCAGCCGGCCCGTTGCACATTTTCCCCTCGAGCACAACCAAGTCGACCCGCTCCGCGTGCCCACCAGCCCCTCCCGCCCGCGGTCTGCGAGCCTCCACTTCAAACGGGCCTCCGTCTGCCTCCAGACTCCCTTCCCGTCCTCCGGTCAATCTGGTTATCCCTGTGACAAATTTCTAAATATACGGGCTTCTCTTAATTACCTTTTGTCATTACTGTCTAACCTCACTGTACTGAGGTGAAGAATGTGCTCTGCATACGTCCGTTCTTTGAAAGTTTGGGAGCTTCTCTAAGCCAGTATGCAGTCAATATTTTAAATGGCCGTGAGTGCCGAGACCAGTATGACTGTGGGACGCAGGATTCAATCAATGTCCATTAGAGCGAGCTTTGTACTCCTGCTGCTCAAGTCTATGCCTGGTCCAAATTTTCCAGCTTTACCGTCAATAATAGGAGACGCATTTGAAATAACCCGTGTTGATGGTAGATTTGTCTGTTTCTCTTTCTTCTATCATTTTTTTTAAAAAGGCGGTTTTATTGAAGTAAATTGATGCCTAATAAATTCCACTCATCCCTGCCCCCACGTACGGTGGGGCATTTCCCGGAAGTGGTCCCATCCCAGAGCCTGGACCCCAATGGGGTTCCGGGCCACAAGTCTGGGGCCATTTCCTGGAACCTCCAAACCCATTTCGTGTCACGGTGGCCACATCCTCTCTTGCGTAGCCCTGGGCTTAGACCCCAGGCCCCAGCGGGGGGTGAAAAGGGAGGTCCGGGCAAGGCCCCCCATCACTAGGCTGCCAACCCAGCCTAGGTCACCGCTCCCCGGAGCTGCCCAAGAGAGGGGCTGGGGGTCCGTGATCCCTGAGCACCCTAATGAGCACGGGAGCTACCCCAAGTCCTGGGGAGCCTTGTACAGGTCAAGGCCGGGCTAAGCCAGGGGGACTCGAATGGGGGTCACATCACCCCGATAGAGGTGGGCGCACTCTGCTGGACTCAGAGCGGGAAAGACACTTTCTCTGCAGGGCAGTCGGAGCGATTTCCTGGAAGAAGCGATCGAGGGCCATCGGGTGTTTCAGTAGAGCCGAGGGTTGGGGAATGGAGGGTGGGGGCAGGTGGCCACGGCGTGGAGGCTGCGTTGTGTGGGGAGGGTTCCTAACCCGCAGGCCAGCGAGGCTGGAGGAGGGCACGCTGGGGGAGGGCGAGGAGGTGGCCAGGCCGAGGGGCAGCAGGAGGTACCCTGCGAGGTTGCTGAGCAGACCTGGGGCTTCCACAGGCTGGCCTCTGAGACGCAGCTGACGCCGTTCATCAAAATAGCAAAAGTGCTAACCGTAACCATAGTAACATTTATTGAGCTCTTACTCTGTGCTGCGCCTCTTTATATGGATTATTTCATTTAACCTTCAAAATCAGTCCTCCTGTTGCCCCTGTGTACAGGTGGGGAAACTAAGGCACAAGGAGGTTGGGTGGCTTGTGGCAGAGCCGGCATTTGAGCCCCGCCAGTCTGGCTCCAGAGCCACGTACCACCTCAGAAGGGCTGTGTGCATCAGGGAATGAACAGAGGGCCTGACAAAAGGGATCCCGCTCCCATCCCTTCCCTGTGCCCTTCGAAGTCATTAAAATCTGTCCCGTGGCCCCGAGCCGGCCCGAGAGCCTACCCCGCCCACTGCTCTCGGGCCAGGTCTGTCCAGAGCACCAGACCCCAAGAGCCAGAGCGGGCAGCTGCGTTGGGTACAGAGGGAAATGGCTGTGAACAGTGCTGACAGCCCTCCTCCTGGTCACTCACAGGCGCAGTCCTGGCGGCAGACCCTCTGGTGGGTCCTGTTCCCGGGCAGGCGCTCCCAGCATTTCCAGAAGCGGTTTTGGCGCCAATAGCCTCTGAGCACAGGTCAACAGCGCCCCCTGGTGTGCAGTCTCGGAAAGGCTGCGGCTTCATCAGTTTCCCACTTGGTTGAACAGATAGGTCAAGGGCAATGGTGATTCTCTGCTCCTGCGGCCTGACCTTGGATTTAGAACCCACACCCTCACCCCTAGCAGGGAAATTCAGTTCTACCCAGTCGTCCAATAGCGGGTCACAGGCCCAGCTGGCTCAGATGTAGGGCAAGGAGGCATTCCCCTTCTACTCCTTCCATGCCCCGCTGTTCAAATGGGCCGCTGGTCTAAATGGCCTTGGAGACTTGGGAGCACTGGAGGGAGGAAGGGCCTCTGGGAAGGACTGGCTTCCTGACATTTGAGAAGTGTGGCCATGGAGTTGGGGTCATCATAGTCTTGGGGGATTAAAGGGAAAGAGGCCTTGCACACAGGCTGGTGAGGTCTCCGACAGTGGGTGGGTCTCTAAGGCCTGAGCCCTGGGCCTGGCGGGGGAGGCAGGCCCAGCCGGCAGACGCAGTTCACGGGGCCGCTGTGACCCTCTTCCTCCCCGGCCTTATTCAGGCTTCACGAAGCTCTCAGTCTAGGCAGGACCAGAGCCGTCTGCCTCATGTCAGATGTGGAAACCGAGGGTCTGTGAGAAATGACAGGCCCGACGTCACAGTAAGACCCAGAGCCAGGCCTTGGAAGGTGGCCTCCTGGCTCCCAGGCCAGAGCTCTGTCCGGAAGCCAGGCTCCAGGGCGGAGTTTGCTGCCCCCCAGGGGGGTGGACCCGCCTCGAGTAGAATGCCAAGGGCACTCTGGGCATTGCCCTCTGGGCCGGGGAAGCCACAGAGGTGGGAAGCCTCCCTAGAGGGCACCGGGCTCTGGTGTCCAGCAGCTGGCCTGCCACCCTCTCTGGCGGAAGCCAGGGCCTCGGGGTGCAGGCAGCCGGAGAGGCTGGGGTTCCGGGCCGCGTGCAGACTAGTGCATCTGGGAGGCGCTGAAGGCCTCCTTCTCGGCCTCCGCCTCGGCCTCGGCGCGACACCTCTGGGAGCAGAACCACAGGAACAGGAAGAACCCTGCAAGCAAAGGCCGGCCAGTGAGCGTCCCGGGGGCATCGCGGGGCATCGCGGCCTCTCCCAGGACCCTCCTTGGTGGGTGAGTCGGGCCTCCCTGAGGCCCTGCAGTAGTTCCCAGAATTCCTTGCTGCTGGAGGCCAGGAGGGGTGGAGCACGGGAGCGGGAGGACCGGCCGCTGCTAGTCCAGAGGGAGCCTTTGTGCAGGTTGCGAAGCAGCACCTCCTGCTCTGGGAGGACGTAGCCCCCAGCCAGCTCCTCCTGGGGCTGGGTTTCCGCCCCTGACCCGCCCTGGACCTGAGCCTCTCGGCAGTGAACACCTACCTACCAGGTGTGCACACCCGCCAGGCCGCCCGGGACCCACCGTAGAGAGAGTTGAAGATGGTGAAGAGGAAGAGCTGCGGCAGCAGGAAGACGCCGAAGGAGAAGAAGGCCAGGGCCCAGGTGGTGCCCAGCAGCACGGTGAGGCCCAGCACGGTGACGGTGTCCCTGCAGGCGGGCGCGCCGGCCGCCTCCTCCCGCGCCTTCAGTCTGCGCAGGGCCCGCAGCGCCCAGGCCAGCACCACCAGGTTGAAAAGGGTCGTGAGGGTCCCGTAGCCCATGACCAGGACGCGGTGCACCCCAGGGCTCCGCACCCAGCATCTGCAGGGGAGGGCGAAGGTCAGGGCGCTGTGGCTCTGCGGCTGGGGAGGCCGGGGGCTCTTGGGCCTCGGGATTGCCTCTTGAACCCGGGCCAGTGTCTCGGCTCAGGCCTCCTGTTTCTTGCCTGACTGCACACGGGGGGGAAGTCCTGGGCCGGCTTTCCAGCCAGGCCCCCACGACAGGACCCACCTGCCACCTGGGTCCCTGCTGCAGCCCCCGTGCCTCCTTCCCAGCCCTCTGCCTCCCAGGACACCTTCGTGACCTGTGTTACCTTTGCCCGGTCAGACCCTGTTCACACACTTTCGGGAGATTAGCCCAGTCAACCCTCATGAGGACTCCATCTCTGAGTCAGGAATCATCCCCATTCTACCGATGAGGAAACTGAGGCTCAGGCTTAGGAACACACACTAGTAAGAGGCAAAGATGGGACTTGAAGCCCTGTGGTCTGAGCCCAGAGCCTGTGCCCCTGACTGTCAGCATGAGAACAGCCAAGTAGCTGAGGTGGTTGCAGCCGCCTCAGGGCTCCAGGCACCCCCTTCCAGAAGACACAGCCAGCGCCCTGCCTGCGGACACCCCGTCCAGGCCTCAGGGCCACATGGTTCTCCTGCCGGGGCCAGGGAGCCGGGCGCGCACTCACATGGACATGTTCTGGAAGGCCGCGCTGTTCCCCTGGCTGTGCGAGAGAGGGATCGTGTGGCGGCCATAAGCTGAACCGTTGATGGCAAGGAGGAGCAGCACCAGGAAGGCTGGGACCCCTGAGGAGAGGGACAGAGGCTCAGCATCTGCCAGGAGACCCCAGGGACGGACTGGCTGTGGGTCCCTGTGGCTGCTGAGACAGAATTCCACTGGGAAAGGGGTGGGTAGAGAAAGAGTCTGTTCCGAGCCCCCAGCCCCTGTCCTTGGTCCAGCTTCAGAGCAATCAGCCTGGAGATCTCAGAGAAGGCTGTCTCCCAGGTGATGGGGGTGAGGGCTCTGAGGTGGGACAGTGCGGCAGCAGTGGTGGCCACGCTGGGGAGCTAATGGGAGAGAGGGCTGAAGAGCAGATGAGGAACAGATCATAAAGAGAGGGGCTAGGATGCTGCTAGAGACAACAATGACAGTGGTGCCCGAGATAGCGGTGAAGGTGAGGGTGAGGATGGTGGCGATGATGGAGGGGGGCGGGGATGTAGTTAAAATGGTGGTGGAGGTGATGGAGGTGTTGGAGGTAGAGGTGGTGGAGGAAGAGGAGGTAGAGGTGATGGAGGAAGAGGAGGTGGAGGTGATGGTGGTGTTGGAAGTAGAGGTGATGGTGATGTTGGAGGTAGAGGTGGTGGAGGTGATGGTGGTGATGGAGGTAGAGGTGATGGTGGTGTTAGAGGTAAAGGTGGTGGAGGTAGAGGTGATGGAGGAAGAGGAGGTGGAGGTGATGGTGGTGTTGGAGGTAAAGGTGGTGGAGGTAGAGGTGGTGGAGGTGATGGTGGTGATGGAGGTAGAGGTGATGGTGGTGTTAGAGGTAGACGTGGTGGAGGTGATGGTGGTGATGGAGGTAGAGGTGATTGTGGTGTTAGAGGTAGACGTGGTGGAGGTGATGGTGGTGGTGGAGGTAGAGGTGATGGTGGTGTTAGAGGTAGAGGTGGTGGAGGTGGGGGTGGTGGAGGTGATGGTGGTGTTGGAGGTAGAGGTGGTGGAGGAAGGAGTGGTGGAGGTGATGGTGGTGTTGGAGGTAGAGGTGGTGGAGGAAGGGATGGTGGAGGTGATGGTGGTGTTGGAGGTAGAGGTGGTGGAGGAAGGGATGGTGGAGGTGATGATGGTGTTGGAGGTAGAGGTGGTGGAGGAAGGGATGGTGGAGGTGATGGTGGTGTTGGAGGTAGAGGTGGTGGAGGAAGGGATGGTGGAGGTGATGGTGGTGATGGAGGTAGAGGTGATGGTGGTGTTAGAGGTAGACGTGGTGGAGGTGATGGTGGTGGTGGAGGTAGAGGTGATGGTGGTGTTAGAGGTAGAGGTGGTGGAGGTGGGGGTGGTGGAGGTGATGGTGGTGTTGGAGGTAGAGGTGGTGGAGGAAGAGGAGGTGGAGGTGATGGTGGTGTTGGAGGTAGAGGTGGTGGAGGTGATGGTGGTGATGGAGGTAGAGGTGATGGTGGTGTTAGAGGTAGACGTGGTGGAGGTGATGGTGGTGTTAGAGGTAGACGTGGTGGAGGTGATGGTGGTGTTAGAGGTAGACGTGGTGGAGGTGATGGTGGTGTTAGAGGTAGAGGTGGTGGAGGTGGGGGTGGTGGAGGTGATGGTGGTGTTGGAGGTAGAGGTGATGGTGGAAGGGGTGGTGGAGGTGATGGTGGTGTTGGAGGTAGATGTGATGGAGGAAGAGGAGGTGGAGGTGATGGTGGTGATGGAGGTAGAGGTGGTGGAGGAAGGGATGGTGGAGGTGATGGTGGTGTTGGAGGTAGAGGTGATGGTGGAAGGGGTGGTGGAGGTGATGGTGGTGATGGAGGTAGAGGTGGTGGAGGAAGAGGAGGTGGAGGTGATGGTGGTGTTGGAGGTAGAGGTGGTGGAGGTGATGGTGGTGATGGAGGTAGAGGTGATGGTGGTGTTAGAGGTAGACGTGGTGGAGGTGATGGTGGTGTTAGAGGTAGACGTGGTGGAGGTGATGGTGGTGTTAGAGGTAGACGTGGTGGAGGTGATGGTGGTGATGGAAGTAGAGGTGATGGTGGTGTTAGAGGTAGAGGTGGTGGAGGTGGGGGTGGGGGTGGTGGAGGTGATGGTGGTGTTGAAGGTAGAGGTGATGGTGGAAGGGGTGGTGGAGGTGATGGTGGTGTTGGAGGTAGATGTGATGGAGGAAGAGGAGGTGGAGGTGATGGTGGTGATGGAGGTAGAGGTGGTGGAGGAAGGGATGGTGGAGGTGATGGTGGTGTTGGAGGTAGAGGTGATGGTGGAAGGGGTGGTGGAGGTGATGGTGGTGTTGGAGGTAGAGGTGGTGGAGGTAGAGGAGGTGGAGGTGATGGTGGTGTTGGAGGTAGAGGTGATGGTGGAAGGGGTGGTGGAGGTGATGGTGGTATTGGAGGTAGAGGTGGTGGAGGAAGAGGAGGTGGAGGTGATGGTGGTGTTGGAGGTAGAGGTGGTGGAGGAAGAGGAGGTGGAGGTGATGGTGGTGTTGGAGGTAGAGGTGGTGGAGGAAGAGGAGGTGGAGGTGATGATGGTGTTGGAGGTAGAGGTGGTGGAGGAAGGGGGGGTGGAGGTGATGGTGGTGTTGGAGGTAGAGGTGGTGGAGGAAGAGGAGGTGGAGGTGATGATGGTGTTGGAGGTAGAGGTGGTGGAGGAAGGGGTGGTGGAGGTGATGGTGGTGTTGGAGGTAGAGGTGGTGGAGGAAGAGGAGGTGGAGGTGATGGTGGTGTTGGAGGTAGATGTGATGGAGGAAGAGGAGGTGGAGGTGATGGTGGTGTTGGAGGTAGAGGTGGTGGAGGAAGAGGAGGTGGAGGTGATGGTGGTGTTGGAGGTAGAGGTGGTGGAGGAAGAGGAGGTGGAGGTGATGATGGTGTTGGAGGTAGAGGTGGTGGAGGAAGGGGTGGTGGAGGTGATGGTGGTGTTGGAGGTAGAGGTGGTGGAGGAAGAGGAGGTGGAGGTGATGGTGGTGTTGGAGGTAGATGTGATGGAGGAAGAGGAGGTGGAGGTAATGGTGGTGTTGGAGGTAGAGGTAGTGGAGGAAGAGGAGGTGGAGGTGATGGTGGTGATGGAGGTAGAGGTGGTGGAGGAAGGGATGGTGGAGGTGATGGTGGTGTTGGAGGTAGAGGTGGTGGAGGAAGAGGAGGTGGAGGTGATGGTGGTGTTGGAGGTAGAGGTGATGGAGGAAGGGATGGTGGAGGTGATGGTGGTGATGGAGGTAGAGGTGGTGGAGGTGATGGTGGTGATGGAGGTAGAGGTGGTGGAGGAAGGGATGGTGGAGGTGATGGTGGTGTTGGAGGTAGAGGTGGTGGAGGAAGAGGAGGTGGAGGTGATGGTGGTGTTTGAGGTAGAGGTGGTGGAGGAAGAGGAGGTGGAGGTGATGGTGGTGATGGAGGTAGAGGTGGCGGAGGAAGGGATGGTGGAGGTGATGGTGGTGTTGGAGGTAGAGGTGGTGGAGGAAGAGGAGTTGGAGGTGATGGTGGTGTTGAAGGTAGAGGTGATGGAGGAAGAGGAGGTGGAGGTGATGGTGGTGATGGAGGTAGAGGTGATGGAGGAAGGGGTGGTAGAGGTGATGGTGGTGTTGGAGGTAGAGGTGGTGGAGGAAGAGGAGGTGGAGGTGATGGTGTGATGGTAGTAGAGGTGATGGTGGTAGAGCTGGTGGAGATAGAGTGGTGTGGGAGGTGGCCGTGAGATAAGAACAGTAACGTAGGAAGGGTGGTGGGTGTTGGCAGGGATGGTGACGGGGTCCTGCAGTGGTCACTATGAAGAGGAGGAAGGGAAAGAGGACAGGCGGGCAGATGCTCAGTGCCGCCGGAAGTCTCGGGGAGCAGGAGGGGAGGGAGGCTGGGCTTACCCCAGCCCACTGCGCAGAGCTTGAGCACGTATCTCCGGATGTAGATGTTGTAGACACGCCCCAGGAGAAGGTAGAGGTTGAAGCCTTCGATGGCCATCCAGGTGAGGCAGCTGAGCAGCGCGTAGTGCAGGACGGCGCCCAGTGCCATGCACGCTGCCCCGGGCATGGAGGGCAAGGCCAGCGCGGGGCTCAGCAGGAAGGCGACGTTCAGGAGCAGCACGGAGGCGTGCAGGTGCATGTGGATGCGTGATATGAAGTTACTCTGCTTCCTGCGGTGGGAGCATGGCCCTTGGTGGCCTGGGGACACCACCCAGGCCCGGGCTCAGACACACAATGACGGGGACGCAGGTCGAGGCGGGCAGGGAGCCAACAGCAGCCACGCAGGAGGCTGGTCCCCTGTCTTGCGGCCTCCGCCCTCGGGAGAAACCCATCCCACTCTGGGGGACCCAGCAGAAACGAAGGAGAAGTGCGGAGCAGCCGTGGGGGCAGGCCTGGCACCGGGCATACCTGGTGTAGAAGTGCAGCAGGAGACTGAGCAGGGAAGCCACGACGGAGATGCTGCAGCCCACGAGGGAAATGTACGTGAGAGGTGCCAGCAGCTCCGCCGGGAGTGGGGCTGGGGAGAGTTGCTGTGGGAGAGAAGGGGGACTGGAGACCAGGGCATGGAAATGCCTCCCGCCAGGCTCAGTCGGAGAGACCTGCCACGGCCCCAGGTTCAACCCCCTTGCCCCACAACCCTCACCATGGTCCTGGCTCGAAAAAAAGCCATGGCAGACACAGTGGCTTCCCCACCTCCCAACTCCCATCCCCCACCTCCCCTGCCTCTGTGAGATCTCCCCTCCCTCACTGTCCACACACCTGGGTGGACCCACCACTTCTCCCACTGTTGTGCACAGGTGCACCACTCCCGGCTGGGAGAGCCCTCCCTCCTCCTGTCCACAGAGATTGGTTAGGGGATAGGTATGTGACACACTCTAGGCTGGTGGGACTCTACCACAAGAATGTGACCGGCAGAAATGAGTAAGAGAAGCCATCATCCCACTGGCCTAAAAGCTAGCAGCACAGGAGGCCTGTCTTGGTGATAGTGAGCCCCTGGATCAAGCCGTACCTGAAGCCTAACCCAGCCTTTTCAGAACATAAACCCACTGCTTTCCACCCCCACCCCAAGCTCCTTTGAGGTGCATGTCTAGCCTTTGCCTGCTTCTCTGTCCTGAGCGTGGGGCCTTCTGCAAGTCTGGCCGCCCTCCGCCGGCGGGAGCACACGTACCATGAGAACGGCGAAGTAGCTGAGGTGGTGGCAGCGACAGAGCACCTGGGAAGGTGAGGGCTGCTCTGTGCGACAGCCCTCAGGGCTCCAGAGCCCCCAGTGGCGCGTGCTGGCTCCCTCCTTCCAGAAGACACAGGTCACGTTGTAGCCTTCCTAAGGGCAGATGCTGGGGTTGGGTGCATCCCAGGGGTCCAGGGGAGGGATCAGGGTCTGGAAATCGTGGGGGCCAAAGATGACTCGACTGCACCCTTGTCAACCTTTTACCAGGTACTGGCTGGGCTTTGCCATCAGGCAGACCCAGATTCTAGCCCCGCCTCCACCATGGACTCTGAGAGTGACTTGGGCAAACCACATAGATTCTCTGAGCCTCAGTTTATTCATCTGCAAAATGGGGCCTTTTATACCAAGTCATAGGATAGTGGAAAAATTAAAGGCAATGAGGAATCTTGAGTGCCCAGCTCTGGCGTATACAGTTGGTGCTCTATAATCAACTGTCCCCTTCTACCTCCTCCCTGTGGGGAGCAACGGCGGTCCAGAGCCTTCCCAGTGTGTGTGTGGGGGGGGGGGGGGGGGGAGATTCGTCCACAGACAGCCATGACACCAAGCCATGTGGGTGGAGGGCGGGGTATGGCCCAGACGGCGCCATGGAAAACCACAGAAGGGGCAGAGCAGTCCTGAGGAGGCGAAGCGAGGCTAGCGCACCGAGGCCTGGAGGACACGCTGGGCTGCAGCAGGAGTGGAGCCAGGGCATTCCCGAGAAGCGGGAGCCCATGGGGCAAAGGCCCGGAGCGCTGGAAGGAAAGGGTGGAGGTGACACTGAGTGCGGAGAAGGGGCTGATGGGAACACAGGGCCGGAGCACAGAGGCTCTGGGCTTTAGGAATGCGGGGACAGAAGAGCAGGCCCTGCGGCCTACTCCCTGCTTCCCGTGCGAGTGCACGTCTCTGGAGGACCCGCCCCTCCCACAAGGGCGGGCCAGATGTGAGCCAGGCCTGGCCAACCCACACAGTCCACCTCCTGGTTCAGGGATGGACATGTGACCAAACTGGACCTTTAGGACGCCATTCCGGGACCTGGCAAGAAAGACCCTCTGAGAAGCGGGGAAGAAAGTCCAACGCTTCAGCTGCCATCGTGCTACCGAGTGGAGAGCCAAGGCAGGAAACCATTGCTGAGAGATGGAGAGAGACTGAGCCATGACGGCATCATATCAGCCCCTGGATCCAGCCGTGCCTGAAGCCAGCCCTGCCCTGGACATTTCTGTACATGAGCCAATAAGTTACCTTCTGTGCTTAAGTTGCTGGAGTTGGTTTACTATCACCTGCCACTCAAAGAATCCTGGCTAATGCCATGAGTAGAAGTTTCTCTCCCTCATTTCTTTGGTAAGAATTTTCAAGGTGTGATGGATTTTACACCGTTTGTTTCCAAGATGGTCCCACAGGTTTGAGTTTGGCCAACCAATGTTCACCAGGACAGTCTTAAAGGGGCAGCACGGGTGGAATGGGGACGTCCCCACAGTACCAGGCTTTGGTTGTGCCAGAAGCTGATGTTGATGGGCTCCGTGAGGTTGTCCACGTGTTCGTGGCCCAGCTGGGCCCCCAGGACGTAGTTATTGAGCAGAGACGAGTCGTCATGCTGGAAGGTGACAGAGGCAGGGCTGACTGGAGGGGACGGGAGACCTGGGCAAGGTCCCAGGGCCCCCTCTCCAGGCCCTCCCCCCTGGGTGAGCAGAGCGGCATGCTTTCGTGCGGCCGACAGGAGCCAGCCTCCGGCCTTCGCACATGCCGCCCCCCCACCCCCCCCCCCCCCGCCGGGGAAGCTGTCCTCTGACCACCCTCCTGCTCCACCTCCCCTCTGTGTACCCTCCACTTCATCCCTATCCTAACTCACTCTCACTGCCAAGGTTAAAAGACACCTTCTCCGGAAGCCCTCCCGGATTGCCCATTGGAACAACCCTGACTCACCCACCACTTGGTATCTCTATGGTTATAATCAACCTCGAGCTAAAATTAAGTCTCTACGGTCCTAGTGTAACTGTCAAGATGGAGAGTTCTCTGAGGACAGGGGCCGCATGGCCTTGCTCTGTCTCCTGCCTAGGGACATGCACATACATAAGTAGGTTTCTTAGGTCTGTCTCATTTGCACATTATTACCACTGCCTCCCACCATTCTGCTAAAACTGAGGCCCAGGGAGAGGCAATGGCGGTTCAGGTTGCACAGTGGGCTGGTCCCTCTGATGCTGGTCCCCCCCCCTGCCCCCTCCTACCCCCCCCCCCGCCCCCCGAGCCCAGGCCGCGGCATGGATGCTCCGTGCCCCCCAGGAAGAGGCCGGCGCCCTCCTGCGGGGCCCTCCATGGCACTGACCGGGAAAAACCTGGGGGAGAAGAAGTACATGCAGATGAGACGCAGCTCCCTGGGGCCCGTCCTGCAGGCCTCCTTCGTCAGCTCGGTGGGGAACTGCATGGCGTGCCTGGCCCCGGCCTGCGGAGGGCCAGCGAGGCTGAGCCGGGTTCCCAAGGCCTCCGGGCCGCCCCAACACCTTCCCTGGCCCCCACTCCCTGTGAAGCTCTCCCGACCTCCCCCACCCCGGCATTTCTTTCCCTGGAGCCTCCCCCTGCAAAACCCTCCTCCCTGGCTGCACCTCCTCCAAACTTCCTGAGATCCAGGTCTTCTCTCCGGGCAGCTCTGGCCTTGAATTTGGGTCACTTGCCTCACCCGCTGGGCCCCGGAGGATGGAGCTTCTCCCCCACCCACCCACCCAGCACCCAGGCAGTCAGCAGGAATCGCACCAGCACCTCAAAGGAGCCCCATGCCCACGAGGACACTGACTTAGGGGGCCACAGAACACCCCCAGTTCTGCACTCACAGGAGGAACACCAGCCCCAATTACAGAAAAGGCAACTCAGCTACTAGGACAGAGCCCGATTGATGGATCCTGGGAAGGTTCAGACCTCACACCCCTGAAGGATTTCTGGGGTGGAGGCCCCGGCCATCCCCCATGTCCTGGCCATCTCTGACCTGGGGGACGCGGTCCAGAGCATCACTGTCCAGCGAGAGGCCGGCAAAGTCGCAGCCCAGCTTGAAGGCCAGCGTCTGGATGGTGTGCGTCTGACAGGTGAGGTTGTAGCCCTTGAAGGTGGCATTCAGCAGTCTGTGCACCAGACCCTGGATGAGGCTGAGGGCGAGAGAGGTGACCAGACCCTGGAATGGGGGTAGGGTGACGGGGGTCCAGACAGCATGAGGGGGTAGGGCTTTCCCCACCTGTGGACCTTTGCACACACAGTGTCCCTGGCACACTCTTACCTCCCCACCCCACTCATTTCCTTCTCCTGACTAACTCTTGTCCGGGTCCCAGTTAGTCGACACCTCCTCCAGGAAGCATTCCTTGGCTGCGCCATGTTGACTGACTGAAGTGCCCCATAGTCCCCGGGCTTCCCTGCCCGTCGTCAGCATTGGCCTCTCAGCCAGAGCTGCTCGGCCTTTAGGTCACAGACTCGAGAGACTAGCCTGAGCTTTAGAGCCCCTTCCAGGAAATGAGCACAGAGATCCGTGATTCTGCGCCCGGTTCATGACACCCATGGTTAAGGGCCCTGACCAGACCGTAAGCTTGATGCGGGCCGAGAGATGTGTCTATCCTGCACCTCCGGAGCCTAGAGCGAGGCACATGGAAGGCCCTCAATAAATGCATGTTGAATAAATGAATTAATAGTCTACACTAGCCAGGCTGGTGTGACTCAGCGGTCGACCTACAAACCAGGAGGTCACGGTTCAATTCCTACTCAGGGCACATGCCGGAGTTGTGGGCTCGATCCCCTGTAGGAGGCGTGCGGGAGGCAGCCAATAGATGGTTCTCTCTAATCATTGATGATTCTACCTCTCTCCCTCTCCTTTCCTCTCTGAAATCATTAAATACTAGAGGCCGATGCACGAAGATTTGTGCAAGAATAGGCCTTCCTTCCCCTGGCTGCTGGCACCGGCTTCCCTCCGGCACCCAGGACAGCGGCTGCTTGGCTCGGGCCACCACCGCCACCCACCGGGTGTGCTCTGAGCCACACTGCGCCGCCGAGAGCAGGCCCACCCCTGTGTGTGTCCGCTGATGTGCGGCGTGCTCCGAGCTGCGCTGGCGGTGACGGTTAAGGCTTAGAGCCAGTTGTGGCTGTAAAGGCGTCCCGGACAAATTTGCATGTTACATTTTTTTTTTTTTTAAATAGTTTACACTAGACCAACTTTGGACCACTGATTCAGGGTACAAGTGAGGAGGGACACACAACTCACGCGGCAGGATTAGTTGAGATTCGTCCCCTGGGCACCTCCATTCCCTTCATCCAGCTCAGGAGCTCTTGGGCTGCCTCTGTGGGAAGCGGGCCAGACCCCCAGCTCAGCCTCTGTCCGGAGCTGCCCCGGGCCCCACGGCCCGTGACTCCTCCACCCCACGGCCCGTGACTCCTCCACCCCACGGCCCGTGACTCCTCCACCCCACGGCCCGTGACTCCTCCACCCCACGGCCCGTGACTCCTCCACCCCACGGCCCGTGACTCCTCCACCCCACGGCCCGTGACTCCTCCACCCCACGGCCCGTGACTCCTCCACCCCACGGCCCGTGACTCCTCCACCCCACGGCCCGTGACTCCTCCACCCCACGGCCCGTGACTCCTCCACCCCACGGCCCGTGACTCCTCCACCCCAGCTGAGACGGCCGGCTCACCGCGCTGCTGCCCCGGGAGGCCTACGCCCGCTCAGTCTCCCGGTCTGAGGCCTCCCTTTCCCGTCACAGCCGGGGCCACAGCTCGGCAGAGCCCTCGTACCTTCTGCCCCACTCTGCGAAGTCACGAGACTCAGGCAGAGGAAGAGGACCGCACGGCACTCCATGTCCCGAGCCGGGTCTTCTCCACCAACCAGCTCCTGCCCGAAAGGGGCATGTGTCACCGCCAAGGTCAGAGGGCGACCTCGAACCTCTTGGTGCCTGGCATGTCCCAAGGGGAGGACACACGGCATCTTATTTGACCCCCATTACTCCTGCATTTCGCAGATGAGGAAACCGAGGCTCAGAGAGCTCTGCTTGAGGCCGCCTGAAGCCAGGTCTCTGTGAATCCAGAATCCTTGACAAGTTCGTAGCGCCTGCCATTAGCAGTTCTGCCTGAGTCACTCCACCCTCCCCCAAAATGGTTTTTCTGGGGCTTCCCCCACGGCTCTGCCTCACCCGGGGGGGGGGGGGGGAGTTGCTTGGGAGCAAGCAACCTGTAACCCTGTCCAGCCCTGTTGTGAACCCATCATGTGACTTGGAGCAAGGATCTCGCCCTCTCCGCCCTCGTTTTCCTCGGTTTTAATTTTTTTGCTCTTGTTAATCCTCAGTGGAGGGTATTTTTCCATTGAATTTTAGAGACAGTGGAAGGGAAGGGGGAGAGACAGAGGAACATGGATGCGAGAGAGGCACATCAAGTGGTGTCCTGACCAGGGCTGGGGATGGAGACTGCGACTGAGGGATGTGCCCTTGACCGGAATCAAACCTGGGACCCTTCAGTCCGCAGACCAACGCTCTATCCACTGAGCCACACTAGCCAGGGCTCCTCGGTTTTAAAATGAACTAACAGCCCTGGCTGGTGTGGCTCAGTGGATAGAGCGTTGGTCTGCAGACTGAAGGGTCCCAGGTTCGATTCCAGTCAAGGGCATATCCCTGGGTTGTGGGCTCAGTCCCCAGTGGGGGGTGTGCTAGAGGCAGCCTATCCATGATTCTTGTTAGTGATGTTTCGCTCTCTCTCTCCCTCTTCCTTCTTCTCTGAAATCAATAAGAATATATATATATTTTTAAATGAACTTCTGCTTAAGGGCAGCAAATGTATGGCTGTCCTCAGAAGCTCCATGAAAACGAGAGTAAGTCAATAAAATAGACACCAAGCGACACAGACACGTACGGGGAAGAAGACAATAGCAGATGAGTGTCGTCTGCAAAACTAGGAGGCTACAAAGCAGGTGGTAATGTAGAGAGCCCAGCATGTCCACCCGAGCGCCCGCATGGGGAGCGGTGCGGAGGGCCGGGGAAGGGACAGTGGGCAGCGCCAGCTCAAGCCTCACGACCTTGCAAGCCCTTGAGAAGCAGAGGCAGAAGGGACCTCTGAGGGCAGGGATGGAGGGTGAGATCCTTGGTGGTGAGTCTTTTAGGTGACCACCTTGGTCCCCAGATCTCCTCGGGCACTTGACTCGCCGGGCGCTTCCTCACCACACGGCCATCCTCAACCTACCCCCGCACAAGTTCTCTCCCGGAGATGGTGCACAGAGCATCTGAGGGCAAAGGCGGGGTCGCTCTGGTACATGAAGCCATATCCCCTCCCTGCCGCCTCCTCCACGCGGCCTCCAGCAGACCACAGCGGCCACGGTGATGCCCAAGCCAGGAGAGACGTCTCCTCTGAAGAACTGACCATTTCAAGAACAGTATCCTACAGTTACTAAAATATATATATTTAATATATATATTTAAATTTATATATATAAATTTATATAATATATATATATGTATGTGTGTGTGTATATATATATATATATATATATATATATATACACATATACATATATATATATATTTAAACTCCAGTAACTGGAGTTTAAATCCAGTAACTGGAGTTTCAGAGAGGAATGGGGAGAGAGAGAGAGAGAGAGAGAAACATCAATGATGAGAATCATCGATCGGCTGCCTCCTGCACACCCCACACTGGGGATCCAGCCCACAACCTGGGCCTGGGCCCTGACCGGGAATTGAACCGTGATCTCCTGGTTCATAGGTCAATGCTTAATCACTGAGCCACGCCGGCCGGGCTAGTTACTGATGCGTTGGTGTTCCTTGATAAAATGGCCAGGACCAAACTTGGGGTGAAGTTTCAGCAGTCACCGAGCCCTGCCAAGCAATTGAGTTTATAGTGCTCCGCTCTGAAAGACGGATGGTCAGCCAAGGACCACTAGGTCTTTTAAAAACAGACACCCACCCCCCGGAAGCTGCTGGAGGCTGTGCTCCAACAAAGTGAGGGAGTAAATCATGGAAGAAGACGTAGGGCTCAGGAAACCCCACCCGAGGAGCGGTGAGGCAACGCCTCAGAGAATGGCTGAGAGAAGGCCCGGGGTTGATGGCCCGGGTTGATGGCTGGACGGCAGGACGAGGACACATCCTGTTCAGAAGGCAGCAGGCGCCAAGAAGGCTCCAGAAGGCGGCCTCGAAGAATAAAAGAAGGAGGAAGAGAACAGACAGACTCTCTAGCGGGTTTGGACATCTAAGAAAATTACTTTGAGAAATGCCCTATAAAAAGCTTGCAAGTGAAAAATAAAACGAGCCATTAATTTCAGATAAAAACAAGTTGTACAAGAAAGAACATGTAATCTCGCTACACACATTGACTTCATCGGGGATAAAATTTATACGGTCATAATGAAAACACGGAAGGGGAGATTTCTTTTTTTAATTGTGTGAAAACCGTATTACAATGATTTCGAAGTCCATTGGCGCTGTCGCGGGCCACAGGAGAGCATCGCCCCCCGCACGGCGATGGAGAAAGCCAAGCAAAGGACAAGCGTACTTTCTGCGCCCTTCAGAGAGCCGCAGGCACGAGGCCGCCGAGGCAACGGGCTTGTGGCCAAGACGCCCTTCAAGGACGAACCGGTTCACCTTTTACAGAACCAGGAAGTGGCCACAAAACAAACAAACAAAACCACAGAAGAAAACAGCTGATATCTGAATGAATGATTAAAGGCTGTGACTAGGCTGGCAGAGTGGACCCCTGGGGGCCAGATACTAGGGGAGTCTATTTCTTCCCACCGTTTTCACTGGGTGCAAGTGGCAGGGATGCAGCCCATCTATGTCGCACTCTCACATCGATGTTTTTCTCTCTCCCTCTCCCTTCCTCTCTCTCTAAAATCAATAAAAACGTATTTAATGGTAATACGAATTCTACAAAAATTCTTCCACAAAACAATAAAAGGCAAAGAAAGAAATAACAAGGCCGCAAACATGTGCCCTCAGAAAATAAAGGAGGCTGGAACGCTTCCACACTCATTTTATGCGAATATTAGTGCGGCGCCCCAACAGCCACGGGCACACAAGGAACCCACAGGCCAGTGTCCCTCATGAACATAAATCCAACCAAATCAAAATCCCTGCTGGGTATTTTGTAGAAATGGACAAGCTGATTCTAAAATTTATATTAAAAAGCAAAGGACCTAGCCCTAACTGGTTTGGCTCAGTGGATAGAGTGTTGGCCTGCAGACCCAAGGGTCCCGGGTTCGATTCTGGTCAAGGGCATGTACCTTGGTTGCAGGCTCCTCCCCGGCCTGGGCCCTGGTCAGGGCTTGTGCAGGAGGCAACCCATCGACGTGTTTCTTCCACATCAATGTTTCTCTCTGTCTTTCCCTCTCTCTTCCACTCTCTCTAAAAATCAATGGAAAAAATATCCTTGGGTGATGATAAAAAAAAAAAAGAAAGAAAGAAAGCAAAGGCCCTACAATTGCCAAAACAATTTTGAAAAGGAAGAACAAACTTAGCGTCACACTAGTGATTTCAAGGCTTACGATAAAGCTACAGTAATCAAGATCGTGTGTTCCTGGCATAAGGCTAGACATACAGATGAATGAAACAGAATAGGGTCCAAAAGTATATCCAGATAAATATGATAAATTGAGTTTTGACAAAGATGCAAAGGTAATTTGATGGAGAGAAGATAGTCTTTCCAATAAATGGTTCTGGAATAATTGAATATTCCATGTCAAAAACTAAAAAGAACTTGGACCCATACCTTGCAGCATATACAAATTTAACTCAAAATGCATCATAGATTGAAATATCAAAACAAACTATAAAACTTCTGGGGGAGAAAGGAGAAAATCTTTCTGACTTTGGGTTAGGCAAAAATTCTTAGAAATAACACCAAGAGAGGTCCTTAGGGAAGCGCAAATAAAGAACCTAATACCTCAAGGGAATCAGTGGGTGACGCATACAAACTTTTCATTCTGCTTATCCCCCGACCCAGGAAACCCATTTTTATTAATTTATCCTATGGAAACAATAGGGCAAGCCAGGAATGTATACAGAGACATTTTTTGAAAAATATATTTTTATCGCCCAGCCAGCCTGGCTCAGTGGTTGAGCGTCGACCTATGAACCGGGAGGTCATGGTTTGATTCCTGTGCAGGGCACATGCCTGGGTTGCAGTCTCGATCCCTAGTGTGGGGCGTGCAGGAGGCAGCTGATCAATGATTCTCTCTCATCATTGATGTTTCTATCTCTCTCTCCCTTACTCTCAATCCCCAATGAGAGAGAATCATTGATTGGCTGCCTCCTGCACACCCCACACTGGGGATCGAGCCTGTAGCCCAGGCATGTGCCTTGACTGGGAATCAAACTGTGACCTCCTGGTTCATACTTCGACGTTCAACCACTGAGCCAGGCCGGCTGGGCGATTGAGAAATATTTATAATACGATTGTTAATCATAAAGAAATAATGGAAACTATGTAAATGTCTACCCATAGAGAAATCTACACTAATAAAAGAAAACATGCAAATTAACCATCACTCCGCTACGCCCCCAGCCAATCAAGAGGGAATATGCAAATTAGAAGGTCAAAGACGGCAGCCACCCAGCTGCTCCAGGCACGGAGTGGCCAGGCTGGGCAGGACGCCTGCTATGAGAGGGAGGGTGGGGGGCGAAGGGATCTACAGGAGCGGCACCGGCCGCAGGGAAGACGAAGACGGCAGACTCCGGCCGGAGCGAAGGCCTGGGTCCCGGGTGCCGGAGGAAAACCGGTGCTGGAAGCCGAGGGAAGGAAGGCCTATTGCACGAATCTCTTCGTGCAACAGGCCTCTAGTTGTTAAATAAATTACCAGGTGCACCGGTTAAAAATGCGGATTTTTTTCAATAGGTAGAGTTACACATGTTGATATAGATGCGATTTGATATGTAGGCTATTTTGTTGTATTGACAGCAAGCTTCAAAACTGCATATGTCAAAGTTTCTGAAGGTGTTAACATCATAGATATTTTTATGCTTAAAAATGTCGAATTTCATGCCCAAAAAAAAAGAGCATTTGCAGGACATTTTAATTCATTACTTTATTTTGAAGAAAAGTGCTGCTGAAAGTGATCATATACTTCGGGAAGCTTATGGTGAACATGCTCCGTCTCAAGATACTTGTGAACGCTGGTTTAAACGCTTTAAAAGTGATGATTTCAATGTGAAAGACAAAGACGTCCAGATCAACCGAAAAAGTTTGAAGACCAACAATGACAAGCATTATTGGATGAAGATGCGTGTCAAGCTCAAAAACAACTTGCAGAAAGATTAAACGTTGCTCAGCAAACAATTTCTGATCGTTTACAAGCAATGGGAAAGATTATAAAGGAAGGAAAATGGGTGCCACATCAACTGAACGAAAGACAAATGGAAAACCGAAAAGTCATCAGTAAAATGTTGCTTCAACAGCACGAAAGAAAGGCTTTTTTGCATCGAATTGTGACTGGCAATGAAAAGTGGATTTATTTTGAGAATCCCAAAGGCACAAAATCACGGGTTGATCCAGGTCAACCATTAACATCGACTGCAAGGCCAAATCGCTTCAGAAAGAAGACAATGCTCTGCGTTTGGTGGGATCAGGAAGGTGTGGTGTGTTATGAGCTTCTAAAACCAGGTGAAACCGTTAATACTGATAGCTACCGACAACAAATAATCAATTTGAACCACTCTTCGATAATAAAACCACCAGAATGGGCCAGAAGACACGGCAAAGTAATTTTGCTTCATGATGACGCACCATCACACACTTCAAAACCAGTTAAAGACACGTTAAAACAGTGATGGCGAACCTATGACACGCGTGTCAGCACTGACACACGTAGCCATTTCTGATGACACGCGGCCGCTGAGGAGGCCGCATGCCGAGGATGAAACATTTGCTGCTCCTTGAGGATGAAACATTTGCGAAATAATGTTTTTTCCTCAAAGTGACACACTACCCGAGTTATGCTCAGTTTTTTGGCGAAGTTTGACACACCAAGCTCAAAAGGTTGCCCATCACTGCATTAAAAGATCTTGCCTGGGAAGTATTAACCCACCCATCGTATTCACCAGACCTTGCTCCTTCAGATGACCACTTGTTCCGATCGATGGCACACGCACTTTCTGAGCAGCACTTCAAAACGTACGAAGAAGTGGAAAATTGGGTCTCTGAATGGTCTGCCTCAAAACAAGAAAAGTTCTATTGGGACGGTACCCACAAATTACCTGAAAGATGGGGGAAATGTGTAGCTAGTGATGGACATAACTTTCAATAAAGCACTTTTGATGTTTCTCTTGAAATTATCGTGTTTTCTTTGATTACAAAATCCACATTGTTAACCAATAAAGGGTCAATCTGCATTTTTAACCGGATAACGATAATTTCAAGAGAAACATCAAAAGTGCTTTATTGAAAGTAATGTCCATCACTAGCTACACATTTCCCCATCTTTCAGGTAATTTGTGGATACCGTCCCAATAGAACTTTTCTTGTTTTGAGGCAGACCATTCAGAGACCCAGTTTTCCACTTCTTCGTACGTTTTGAAGTGCTGCTCAGAAAGTGCGTGTGCCATCGATCGGAACAAGTGGTCATCTGAAGGAGCAATACAACAAAATAGCATAAAAACATATCAAATCGCATATATGTCAACATATGTATAACTCCATCTATTGAAAAAAATCCGCATTATTAATCGGTACACGCGCACAGTTTAATGCCACTTTGGAAAACAGTTTGGCAGTTCCTTATAAAACTAGACATGCACCTACCATATGCCCCAGCCACCGCACATCCGGGCATTTATCCCAGAGAAATAAAACCCATGTTCACACAGTACGAACTTCATAGCAGCTTTGTTTGCAATTACCCCACACTGGAATTATCCCCATGTCCCTTCCATGGAAGAATGGTTAGACACACGGGGGTCCATTCCTGCCGTGAAATACAACTCAGCAATTGAAACGATGGATGGGTCTCCATGGAATTATGCTGACTGTCCCCCAAAAAAGCCAATCTCAAAATGTTGCATACTGTTTGACTCCAGTTAGCTAGCTTTCCTGAAATAACAACATTGTAGAACAGATTGGTGATTGCCAAGGGGTAGAGAGGGTTGAAGGGTGTGTGTCTGCAAAGGACAGCACAAGGAGACCACGCAGTGATGGCTTTGTCTCTTTTGTGGTTTGGGTTACATACGTCATCAAATTGCATAGAACCAAACACACACACACACACACACACACACACACAAATGAGTGTGTATAAAACTGATGAAATCTGAATAAAGTGTGTAAATTGTACCAAAGTCCATTTCCTGGTCTTGATATTGTACTACAGGTATGCAAGATATTACCATGGGGGCCCAGCTGGTATGGCTCAGTGGTTGGGCATCGACCTATGAACCCGGAGATCACGGTTCGATTCCCAGTCAGGGCACATGCCCTTGTTTCGGGCTCAATCCCCAGTGTGGGGCGTGCAGGAGGCAGCCGATCAATGATTCTCTCTCATCATTGATCTCTCTCTCTCTCACTCTCCCTTCCTCTCTCTAAAATCAATAAAAACATCTTTTTTTAAAAAGAGAGAGAAGCAGCATGGAGTGGAAAGAAAAAGTTGAAACTAACACACATAGTATAATCACATTTCTGGAAAATTATGTTTCTATTCATGTTTAAGCCCATGAGGATACCTAGAAAAATGGATGCCAAATGTTAATAATGTCATTTGGAAGAAGAGGGCTTTTACTTTCTTTTTTATAAATTGAATTTTCTATAACAAACATATATTGCCTTCACAACAGAAAACAAATCGGGGGGGGGGGGGGATTTGAATTTTAGAAAGAGAAAGGGAGAGAGAGAAACATTAATCAGCTGCCTCCCTCACGAGCCCCAACCAGGGATCGAACCTGCCACCTGGATATGTGCCCGTACCCGGAGCCAAAACCGAAACCTTTTGGTGTACGGGATGGTGCCCCAACCACTGAGCCACCCGGCCAGGACCTCCCTGGTCTGGGGCTCGTTGTGTGTGTCAATCGTTTCAATTGCTGAATTGTACTTCTCGGCATGAATGGACCCCAGTGTGTTTAACCATTTATATTGGGCTAGACTTTTCCTTATCAACTCCTAGATCATCTTTACCTAATAGGAAAATCAGCTCTTTGTTTATTATTTGAGTTGCAAATCTTTATCCTGGTTTGTCTTTTTTGCCTTCTGCCTTTACAAATGGTCCCTTTGCCATGTAAACGTACATATAATTTTTTTTGGCCCATGTCCATGAGTTTTTTCTTTGTTTTCTCTCTATCCCTCCACACCCACCACCTCACCCACACCCCCAACAGCGGTAATAAAAATTACTAGTATGTTCTGTTTGGGCTTCTGGTTTTTGAGTCATTGCTAAAAAGGCCTTCCCCGCTCTAACCTTATGAAGGAATTCTCTTACGTTTCTCCTAGTACTTTTAAGGTTTCATTTTTACCACAGAATCTCTGGTCCATATGCATTGAACCTGGAGTACAGTGTGAGCTATGGATTCTGGGTGTTTCTCCCCCCGGCCCCCGCCCCGGTGGTCATTCATTTGTCTTCACATTATTATTAACGTGTGTGTGTGTGTGTGTGTGTGTGTGTGTGTGTGTACAGAGAGGAGACGAGGGCAAAGGTGTGAAAGGAAGCCGCTGAAGGAAACCACGAAAGGTTTGAAACGTTTCAGGTGAGAAAGCTGAGGACCCGCAGAAAAGACCTTAGGCCATCTTGTCCACCCTCTCACAGTATGAATGGGGAAACTGAGGCCCGGGCGGTGGTGTAGATATGACCTCCAGGGTCTCTGGACCTCGAGGCTGACACAGAGGGAAGAAGAGACTGACCTCACCCCCAGCTGGGGAATCGGGCCAAAGCAGAAGTGACGCCTCGCCGGGCTCTCCAGATAAAAGCTGTGGTTTCCACCCTCTTTCTCAGGAGCAAACCACCATCTTCACTTCTGCTTGCAACCCAACATCCAGTCCCATCCCCCCAGAGGCACCACCCACTGACACCCCAACCCTTGGCATCCCCATCAACCCACCCCCCGTCACCCCAACCCTTGGCATCCCCATCAACCCACCCCCCGTCACCCCAACCCTTGGCATCTCCATCAACCCAGCCCCCCATCACCCCAACCCTTGGCATCCCCATCAACCCACCCCCCGTCACCCCACACCCTTGGCATCCCCATCAACCCACCCCCCGTCACCCCACACCCTTGGCATCCCCATCAACCCCCCCCCCCCCCCCCCGTCACCCCACACCCTTGGCCACCTCCATCTACCCATTGCCCTGCAATTCATAATAGAGGATGTTAGGACTATAGGGCAATTCAATCCTTAACGGCTTTGTTTGTAAGCTTCCCGCCACAGGAGAACAAAAGACCAGCAAAAACTCACTGGACTCCAGGAGTCAGACCACACAAAGAATAGAAATTATCCTGAAGACACCTGAGCACACACCTGCATTCCATCCACATTCCAAGCCGCCCACTCAGCCCCCAGACCCATTCACGGCAAGTCTCCTGCCGGTGACTGCATATCAGGATGAAGCTCCAGCTTCTGGCTGCTGCCATCGTCCACCCAACGTCGGCTTGGCTCGGTGCTGGGCAGCCCTTCCCTCTGGAGATCCCATCGGCCACCCCCTTTCCCTTAAATAAATTCCACCTTCTTTAACCACCGTCGGAGGTAGCTGGTTAGCCTGCCTGCACACACCACCCAGCGCCTTCACCTTTCACTTGGATCCACCTGGCCGGTTCCTCTGCAGCGACCTCACAGAGGGCCCTCGGAAACAGGAATCCCTGTGGGGTGGGGGTTTGGGGGGTGGAGGGGTGGTTAGGCAGGTAGGGGTGTTGGGGGGTGGCTAAGCACCGCACAGGAGTGTGCCTGGCATTCTACAGCAGCCCAGAGGTCAAGCTGGGACTCGAGCCCAGGGCTCCAGACTCCGAGTCAGAGGCTGTCCCCGCGCGCGGCAGCCTCCAGTGCTGAGCTGCTGGGTGGCAGGGAGCCGCTGTGGAGCCCGCAGTGCTGAGCTGCTGGGTGGCAGGGAGCCGCTGTGGAGCCCCTAGTGCTGAGCTGCTGGGTGGCAGGGAGCCGCTGTGGAGCCCCTAGTGCTGAGCTGCTGGGTGGCAGGGAGCCGCTGTGGAGCCCCTAGTGCTGAGCTGCTGGGTGGCAGGGAGCCGCTGAGGAGCCCCCAGTGCTGAGCTGCTGGGTGGCAGGGAGCCGCTGTGGAGCCCCTAGTGCTGAGCTGCTGGGTGGCAGGGAGCCGCTGAGGAGCCCGCAGTGCTGAGCTGCTGGGTGGCAGGGAGCCGCTGTGGAGCCCGCAGTGCTGAGCTGCTGGGTGGCAGGGAGCCGCTGAGGAGCCCCCAGTGCTGAGCTGCTGGGTGGCAGGGAGCCGCTGTGGAGCCCGCAGGGGATGAGGAGGCCGGTGCAGCGCCGAGCTGAGCCTTTGGAGGATGCAAATCTGACAGCCAGTTCCGGTTTCGGGGTTTCGGCGCCTGGGCTGTGACACCAGCGCACCCCGGGCAGTCACCTGGCCTCTGTGCCTCGGTTTTCTCATCTGTAACATGAGGCCAAGGAGACCTATTTCCCAGGGAGAGCGGCTCAACCAACCATTTCCACGGCACGGGCCTGGGAATCAGCGCCTGGCCCCAAGTCCCTGGCCAGGAATACATCTTGGGAGCCCTGCCCTCCTCCCTGGTCTGGCCCTGCACCCGCAGCCCGCCCTCTCCCCAACCGCACCGGGGCCTGCAGAGCCCGCCGCGCTCTGGGGGTGCCCCCCCCCCCACCGTCCACAGCCGCCGGCTGGAGCCCCACCTCCGGCCTCACCGCCGGCCTCCGCAGAGAGCCCTGCCGGGCCGGTCACGGGCCCCTTTCCCAGGTGGGAAAGCGAGACCAGGCCAAAGCCCAGCTGGGACTCTGAGACCCCGACAGCCGGAGCCGCTTCCCTGAGACGCTCTGCCCCCGGGCGCCAACCCGGGTCCCTGCAAGAGGAACTGCCCGCTCCCATTTGCTCAGCCCAACAAACGCTCTGCCAGCACCTGATCCGGTCGCCTGAAGTGCAGGTAACTGGACTGGCCCCACTTTACAGGTGAGGAAACTGAGGTCCAGAAGCGAAAGGTCCAATCGCTTGCCCCAGGCCACAGGGGGAGAGTTAACATTGGAGCTCAGCACCTACCCACCCCTTAATTTAAATCGCCTGTTTTCAAAAGCATCCATCTCCGCGCTCCCCACCATCAAAGTGGCCACTGGGAGCCCGGGAGCTGGTGAGCGGCATGAAGGTGCCAGGCTTGCAGCTCCTAGCAAGTCCCCAGCCCCATGCCACCTGGGTCAGGGCATGCCCAGTGCCTGCCGGGACCCTGCAGAGGAGGACAGAGAGCTGGAGAGTGGGGACAGAGGCCCAGAGAAGGGGCTGACCTGGGAGTCTGCTGCCGTCTGCCCGGTCTGCCCGGTCTGCCTGCAGCCTCGCTGCCGTCCGCGTCCCCTGCAGGAGGAAGGGGAAGTGGCACCTTGCGTCGGGACCTCCTCTCTGCTCTGTTCACCCCACGCCCGCAAACCCCTATACTTCCCTCTGCTCTCTTCACCCCGCCGCTCACCACGCTCCAGCTTCACTTCTTCTTCCCGCCAGAGCCTCGTGCTGCCTCTGCACCCACAGCTGTCCGCCCTCCATCCAGAGGCCCGGCCTGCAGCAGGAGGGGGCGTGGGGCCTGTGGGGGAGGGAGGGAGGCCGGCCAGCGCGCCCCAAGCCCCACCTCAGCTCTGCAGCCTTGGGCACGGGGCGCCACCTCTCTGAGCCTCAGTTTCCCCATCTGAAGGAAAGGAGGAATGACCCCTGCCTGACCTGACAATCGATGAGATTGGTGATGCAAGGACTGCAGGCAAGGCCGGGCAGACTGCCTGGGTTCAGATGCCAGGCCCACCACTTGCAGACACCTGACGGGCGCTGAGCCTCAGTTTCCCCTGTAAAATGGACGTAGTGGCAGCACCACGCGTGGGGCAGTGTGGGACTTCGACAAGGCGATGCTGCACCGTCACCGGAGGGGCTCCACGAGCCCTCAGATGGGGAGCCTGAGGCCTGGGGAGGGCAAGGGCAGGCCCCCTGGGGAAGGGACGCACCAGGGGCAGAGCTCGGGAAACGTGGCCGGGACAGTGGGGCTGGGAGGCTGGCCAGCTTCTCCTCCACCCAGGGGCCTGGACAAGCCCGTCCTACACCAGCCACTTCCTCCCGGGGCCCTAAGGGTCAGGGAGGTGTCTGATGTGCTGGTGGGAAGACAGCGTCTCTCTCCTGTCTGGGCCCCATCCAGACGCCCTGGGAAAATTCCGACTCAGAAGCGGGCCTCCTGCCCCTGGGGGTCGGGGTGTAGCAAGGAGAAGAGGGCAGGTCCCAGCATGGTCCCTTCTCTGCTCGCAGCCCCGGGACCTTCCAGCATCAGCCCGAGCCCAGCCCACAGGGAGCTCAGGCGGCCTCTGTGGGAAGGAGAGGGGAGCTGCCCCTGGGAGGCGGAGAGGTTTCAGGGGAGCACAGCCCCCCCAAACCCCAGCTGCAGTGCAAAGGCTTTGCAGGGTCCCCTATGACCTGTGCCCTGACCCTTGGCCCACCCTCCCGCTGGCGTGTGCACTGGGGTTTTCCGTGACGAGCACCCTGAAAGGCCCTTCCTTTGAGGTTTCCTGGCCGCCTCGAGGGCTGCCGCGCCAGCAGCCTTCCTCCCGGGCTGCGTGCGAGCCCAGGCGGCTGCTGCCAGGGCCCGGAGGAGTCCTGCAGCCCCAAGCCCTATCCCCTCCGGGTCTGCCGGCTTCACCTGGCCCCGCCTCAGCTGGGAAGAGAACCCCAGAGCCTGGAACTCTCTGCCAAGACACTCCCCAGCTCCAAAGCCAGCAGTGACTCCTTTGGACGAAAAGGGGCCACATACTAAAGGCCTGCGTGGCGGCCTTACAGACTCAGAGACCTAAAGGCTGGTCTGAAATGAAAACTTTTCAACTACCAGCAGTTATGGCAGGTAGTCATGTCCGAGGCCAGGATCTTCCCTGACAGAAGCCACTCTTGACCTTAATTGAGCCTGTCCATTGTCTTTTTGCATCTAGGATAACATAACTTGGAATGGCCACCACATTCTGCTTTCTGTCTCTATGCATTTAACTGCTCTAGGTACCCCCACAAACACACAGTATTTGTCCTGGGGGCAGGCTTATTTCACGGAGCACAGTGTCATTCAGCTGCAGCATGGGCCAGAATGCCTCCCCTTGTAAGGCTGGGTCACATTCCTTTGTATGCACCGCGTTTTGTTTCTCCATCCGTCCACCCGCAGACCCGGGTTGCTTCTAGCTTTTGGCAATTGTAAACATGGGTGCACATATCATGCCCCTTTTTAACAAAGACAAAGTCTGTAGCTGGATTAAAGATGTTTTGCTTACATGATATTTATTTTTATGGTTTTCTTCTATGTATGCCAGCTGATACAAATTTTCCATCCCTAAAATACATGTATGTTCTAAAAGGTAAAACGATTTTAAAAAAAATAAGCTAAGTTAAATAACGGCACCAGTGCTAAGTGTTGATGGCAAAAATGGTGGCAGATACAGGACAGAGAAGTGTGGGACATGCTGACACGAGCCTCAGTCCCAAACCACACCGTGCTGAGCTGGGAGAGACACTCCTGGGAGGTGGGCACTGGGGGCTGACACCCCATTAGCACTTCATCCTGAAGGCTGCCTGGAAGTGTGGTTTTAGGAACAAGAGTGACATTGGTAAACTGAGTCAGGTCTGGGCTCTGAGCCACACACCCCCCCCCCCCCAGCTGTGTGACCGTGGGCTGCCACTTGACTTCTGCTCCTCACTTTTCTCACTGGAGATGGTGTGAACAATGCCCAGCCACAGGGTGGGTGTAAAACAGATCATTCATGTGAACTGCCAAGCCTACGGCCAGCACCCATCTTGGTTCCAAGAATGGGTGGCTCCCCCAATCCTACACCCTGAAAGAGACACCCCTAGGACAAGTATTTTTTAAAAAAATATATGTTTTTATTGACTTCAGAGAGAGGAAGGGGTATATTAGAGGGAGAGAGAGAAATAGAAACATCCACAATGAGAGAGAATCATTGATCGGCTGCCTCCTGCATGCCCCCTACTAGGGATGGAGACCTCAACCCCGGCATGTGCCCTGACCGGGAATAGAACCATGACCTCCTAGCTCATGAGTCGAAGCTCAACCACTGAGCCACGCCGGTCAGGCTCGGACAAGTATTTTGGCTTTCTCTCTTAAGAGGGAAGACCCAACTGTAACAGCGCTCTAACTGGAGCTTAGGTTCACCATCACCTCACCGCCTCCGCCCCTCCCTGCCCCCCCTCTGGAAACTCTGGCAGGAACTCTGGGCGCTTGATCCATGGCTGCGCTTCGTGGCCATGGGGGTTTGGGTATGTCTGAGCCAACAGCCTCCCCAGCTTTAAAATGGGGACACCCGGTCCTCTGCGTCCTCTCTATCTAAATCTCACAGGCCCAGGCGCGCCCCAAGCTTGGGGTGCACCCTAGTCCTTGGAGCCTGGGCAGCAACATTCACAGGTTAGTTCCCCCTCACACATCACATGTCCCCACCAAAATCTGTCTCTCGCTGTCAGGTGCTGCCAGCGTTGAACCAGACAAATGCAAAGCAAATGAAAGAGAGTGAAACTGCCCATCTTGCAAAGGAAGTGAGGGGTTTCACGAAGTTGATGGGAGTAATGCCATAGCAACCGAGCAGCCGCTAACCACAGAGGAAGAACGCTTCTGTAAGAGAAGCGACCGTGACCTCAGAGAGGACTGTTTGACCAATAAAGGATTCAGAGTGATCCTTGGGCTTGAAACCCTCAAATATTTTTTGCAAAAATGACCTTTTTGTCGCAAAGAGCCGATTCTTCCATCATCCTAATGCCTACAATGGGTTAAAACTAATATATCTTCAGCATTTTTTGGTTTATTTTTCGAGGTAAAGTCCCAATCTGGCCAGGTTTCCCCGCACTCTCCCTGAGTTTTTGGTCCTCTTTCTGGAAGGATTCACCCCAGTCTGCCCCCCAGGGCACCGTAGGTGGTGAGAGGCCCCCCCAGAGTCTGCCCCGCCCCCTCCCGCCAAAACCGCAGACCCCCCCCCCCCCAACTCTGAAGGCGTCTGGGCCCAAGCCCGGCGGAGCCTCGCTGCTGCACGTCCGCTCGCAGCGCCGCGGGCACGAGGCGGAAAGCAGTTAACAAAGTGACTCATCCCGGGGTTCCCGCGGGGAGCTGCGGGGGGCGGGGGGCGGGACCCCGCCGGCGCTCGGGATCCTGAGGCGGGAAAGCGGAGCCAAGCCCGCGGGGTCTCGGGCCCCGGCCTCCCGTCCCCCACCCCCGGCCCCATGCGGGGGTGGGGCCTCCGTCGGGGTCCCGCCCGCTCTGCAGCTGCCCCGCGCCCCGGCGCGCGCCCCTCGCCCCAAACCCCCACCCCAGCGTCTCAGCGGGGGGGTCACGGCCCGGCCGCAGCCAGCCGGGTGCCCCCGCCCCCGCCGTCGCCCCGCCGGCTCCTCTCCCGCCCCTCACCCCCCCCCCCCGGAGGGAGGAGGAGACTCGCGGCCCTCCCGGCGACGGCCGCAGCCAGCCCCGCGCCCGCTCCGCCCTGCAGCGGCGGGTCGGACGTCCGGAGCCCGCGGGTCCCGGCCGAGGTGAGCGGGCAGCGCGGTGCCGGGGCGGGAGGTCCCCGCGCCCCGGGAACTCCCTCCCGGCCGTGCGTGTTCGCGGGCGGCCGGGGCTGCGTTGGGGGGGGCTGGGGAGGGGGCCGGGCACTCAGAGCGGAACTTCCTAGCCGCCTCCCCGGTTCCCCCGCGTCGGGCCTCCGGTGCGGGGGGCTGCGGGGGGGACAGGGCCGCCCACGCGATGCCGCGGGCCCGCCGGGCGGGAGGGGGCTGCGGGCGGGGCAGACTTTGGAACTTTCCCGGGGGACACGACAGTCCCCGGGCGAGTGCGGGATGGACGGGTGGCGTGGGCCAATCGGAGCCCGGGCCACCTCCCGGGGGCGGGACAGCGCCGCGCGGCCCGGAGCCCCCTCCGCCCGCCGCCAGGGGGTGCGGGGCGGCCCGGACTGGCCCGGGACGGGGCGAGGGGGTGGGGGTTCGGGCGGTGGGACGGCGGAAAGCGCGTTCCCGTGAGGAGTCGGGCAGGTGGAGCAGGGGCTGTGCCAGGAGGAAGGAGGGGGCCCCGCTGCCCCCTCTGAGGGTGCCAACGGGGAGGTCTGGCCGGGGTGAGGGCGCAGGGCTGTGGCGGGGGGTTCCTTCAGGTGGGCACACGGGCTGGACAGAGCTTTCAGGAGGCTCGTTAGGGCCCTGCCCGTCGTCCAGGTAAGAAGACAGGCGCAGAGAGGTTAGGGACTTGCGGATGTCACACAGCACAGCAGCGGCAGAGGGGGACTCAGGGATGTCTTCTCTGCAAACATGAATAGATCAAGGAGCTGCTGAGAGGCCGGGCTGGGGTCGGCCCCACCGAGGGCTCCCACCCTCTTCCATACAGCTGTGGTTGGCCACTTGGCCAGATGCGTGAGGACCCCGTTGTAGAGGTGCCCTCCCCCCCCCCCCCCCACTTTGCTGCTAGTCCTCTATGTGGATGTGGGAGCAGCTGCTCCCCTGGGCCTCAGATGGGCCATTTGTAAAGAAATGTTATAGTCAGTGACCAGGCTATCTTTGTGGCTCCTCCATCTAAGATGGGGGTATCTGAGACAGTCACCCCACCCCAGGGCTCAGGTCCCGCTTGCCTCCCTCCGTCCTCTCCTGGAGGTCCAGTGGCTGGAGCCCAGGCAGCAGGTCAGAGAGACAGGTGCCCACAATTTGTGGCTGGCCAGCCTGGGACCCTGCACTTATCCAATCAGGCTGTCCTCTGCGGTTTCCTGCTGGGCTCTGCTCCCTGCCCACAGCCAGGCCTGTGGCCCTGGGCCAGGCCCACAGCGCCACCTGAAAGGTTCTGGGAGGACATAGGGGGTTTCTGAGCTGGAGGGAGGAGTTGGGCCACCAGGCACCCCCCTAGTCCCCCCAGCTGACCCCATCCAGGCTTCAGCATGGCCCACTCCCCTCTTTGGATACTGAGAATCATCTAAACATGCTTAGGGCAAAACACAACGTTGACCCTCTGGGCCCATTCAGCTTCCTCAGGTAAGAGGCTTGACCACCCACTTAGCTATAAGATGACCTCTGACCCTGACCTTGGCCACAGACAGGCTCAGACACCTACCTGTCTCTGAGCCTGCCACAGAGTGACTCCTGATCCTTAGGATGACTCAACTCGCCCTGGTCGCAGGGGGACTCCCACCTGTCCGTCTTTCGTCCATAGCCCGGGAAGCATTTATGCAGCACCTGCTGTTTGCTGGGCCCAGTGCGGACAGCCAGCCAGACCAAGTGCCCTTGTGGACTTCACAATGTGGCCATTGCTGAAAAACAGGGAGGTGCTAGTGCTTTGGGATCATTCACATAATCTGTGTACGAGGTCAGGGAAGGCGTCCCAGAGGAGTGCAAACTGAAGGTGGGTCTTGAAGGATGTGTAGGAGTTTGCTGGTGGAGAAACAAGGGAGAGATATTCCAGACCAGTCCGCAGGCAGCAGGAACCACTGATCACTTCCTGTAGACAAACCCGATGAGGGCCTAGCCTGAGGCAAGTGTCGTGTGAAAACATTCTTGCTGCCCTTCTAGAGTGGCCAGCAGCTGTCTGGAGCAGTGAGGGTGGCTGAGGGCTGGGGTTCGGGAGCTCCGGGTCCCACTCAGCCTGTTGCCCAGCTAAGGGTACGCAGGTCACAGATCAGCCTCTGCTCTCCACCCTCCCAGCCAAATTGAAGCCAGTCCTCGATGCCGGGCCTGTCCTAGAAGCTCTGGGTGGCACGAGAGTCCCGCCTGGGTGGGCGGAAGCCGGAGCTGCAAAAAGCGGGCAGCTGGCCAGCTCTGGCGGTGGAGGGTCGTAGGGCTGTGCTCCCTGGGCGTTTCCTGGAGGTGATGGGACTGAGCTTGAAGGATGGGTGGGGGGTTCAGAGTCTGAGGGTTAGAGCAGGAGTAGACCCATCCTGCTGGTGGGAGGCAGGAGAGGGGAAGGTGGAGTGAGGAAGTGTCCCTGCGGTCTGCAGTGGTGGAACCTTCTGGACCTGCTCCTGGGGGTGCGATGACAACCTAGAGGAATCAGGAAGCCACCCCGGCACAGCGATGGGAAGAAGCCACTGAGCCTGGTGGGTAAGGGCAGCCGGCAGGGCCCCGGAGCCTGTCTCTGCATCCAAGCTGGACTGTGTTGTGCGTGAGTGTGTGCGTGACCAGGGCTCTGTGAGCTTTCGTCCCCAAGGCTGTGTTATGTGAGGGGTGGGTGGGCTGAGGAGAGGGGTGGCTGCTTGGCAGGGTCCGGTTGAATCTGGGTGTGCAGGGTTCCTGGTGTGCTAGGGGATGGGTTTCTCCAGAAAACGAGCCTTGGGGCCCGGCCCCCACTCCTTCCCACACGTGGGCATACGCACCCCGGGGGCCCCTGGGCCACTGGAGGAAGAGCAGGAGGGCTGTTCAGAGCCCCTCTGTCCCGCTGCTGTCCTTCCCCCTCCCCCAGCCCCCAGGAAGGGCCAGACCAGGTGCCAAAAAGGGGCACAGGAGCTGAGCCTGAAGCTCACCCCTGCCTTTAGCATGGGCGCCTGGAAGCCATTAGGGACCTGGGTGGCGCCCGCCCTGCCCCTTTTGCGACAGGCTTGGGATTCCTGGAAGGAGCAGGCCACCCCCTCCCTGCTGAGCCCACGCCAGGCCTGGCACCTCCCAGAGGCAGCGAGGGTGTGGCAGTGGCCCCCTCCCTGTGACCCTCTCAGTTTAGGGGCTGCAGGAAGGGCCCAGCAGACAGGGCCTGGGCCCCAGGGCCCCCAACCCCCCACCATCCCCGATTTCTAGCACAGCCCAGGCTGCCCGGCTGGCGCTTGGATTTCCTGCCTCCTTCCCCTCCCCCGCAGGCTCTCACTTTGTTTTTCTTTTCCAAGAGCTTCTCCGTGGAGTCTGGCCAGGAAAATGGGGAGAGGAGAGTGAGTGTCCGTATGCATGTGTGTGTGTGTGTGTGAGTGTGTGCATCCACTTAGCAATGAGTGTCTTTGCATGTCTGTGTATATCCATCCATGTGTTGGCATGTGTATGCCTTCACGTGTGTCCAGGACTCTCTACAGGTGAGCATCTTTCTGTGCGTCTGTCGAGTTGTGCGTGCCTCGGGTCCCTCTCTGAGTGTGCCTGTGCCTGCCTGTGTCTCTTTGTATCTGTGTCTGTGTGTATGGGGTGGGGGTCGGGGGTATCTGCAAATGTGCCTGGGTGTGCACAGCTGTCTGTGAACACACATGGGGTCACAGCCAGCTACCTCATTGCCCAGGTGGAGAGACTGAGTCACAGAGAGGGTATCAGCCTGCCAGGGATCCTTTGGGGAGTCAGTGGCATTCTGGGAAATGGAACCTCACCGGCATGGCTGTGTCTGGGTGCATGACTTTGTGCAGGTATTACTGGGCTTGAGACATATACATTTGTGTGTATGGACACATGGGCGGTGACAAGGCATCACCAATCCCAAACGCCCTAACCGTGGACTGTTAAAATACAGTTCCCAGCCTCCTAGCTACTGCACTGGACTCCCCAGGGGTGGGGCCGGGAGACTGCATTTAAAGCAACTATCCTGTTAGGGACAGAGAAGAGAGGACCTTGGGGCCTGGGGCAGGGCAGGGAGGGAATGCCAATCTGGTGGCTTCCCTTTTCACTGACATTAGATCACCTGCCAAGAGTGAGGGGTTGGAGACTGGGAGAGGGGACACAGGGTTGGCAGGCAGTGGTGGGACCAGCCAGTGTTGAGAAGCGCTCTGATTGGTCACTCTGAAAGGAAGGGGTAGAGATCAGGGTGGGCCTCAGGGGCTGGTGTGAGGGACAGGCTAGCTGAGTGGGGAAGGAAGGTCACTATGTCTCCATGGGCTGCTGGAGGTGGTCAGGAGGAGGCCACGTGGAGGGAGAAGGTGGCAGGTTAGGGACAGAGAGGGCCATGTGACTGGTTTATTTCAAAGGGGATGTGGCCTATGAATAGCAGAGCCTGACACCTCGCTGCGCCCTCAGCATCTAATAGGCACGGGTTGACTTCCCTCGCACCACAGCACGCCTGTATCACCAAACCCTCCCAGCGTTGCATTGGACTCCCCGATCCCGTATTGTCAGCTCTGCCTCCCGCTCTCTTCAGTAAATGTCCGTCATTTCTCTCGCGTCTGGAGATAAATAAATGAGATAATTCGCATAAGGCATGGTACCTGGCCTGTGGTGGGCCCTCCACAGGTGTCATTGTCATCATGTGCTAAGACTGAAACAGTGGCCAGGAGCCAGCTTCCGGCCCCAGCAAACTACAGGCTGGGGTGAGAATGGGGAGCACACAGGGGTCAGGGGTTGATCACCTGACCTGAGATGGTCCAGGAGGACTTCTAGGAGGAGGTGGTATCTCAGAGAAGTGTTAAGGATGAGAAGAGTTGGCCCGGTGTAGGAAGAGGCAGGAGGGCCAGCATGGAAGCATGCTGTGTTCGGGATGGAGATGGGAGAGTAGTAGTTGCTCAGTGTGTGAGAGGGGACTGAAGGTTGGGGACAGCAGATCAAGGCTGCAGATCAGCTGCCATTGCTGCAGGTTGAAGGGACTAAAGCAGGGAGGCTGGGGACCAGTGAGGAAGCGGCTGCAGCCCTTGCTCACCACTCCAGCCTCTCGGGTTCTTCCCGCGCAGACCATTCTCTCCGCTGTCCCCTGCCGGTCATGCCCTTCCCGCGGCTGCTGTTATGGATGAGGACAGATGGCGCCACAGCCTGCTAACGGTGTGCCCTCCCACAGGTCCCGGAGGCATCCCCACCCGGCGGCCGGAGCGCGGCGGGTAGCCGTGTCATCATGCACAGTGGCATCGCATCTGCCGGACGTCCCCCTCGCGGCCCCTGAGTGCAGCCCACGTTCAAGTCCAGGGCCCACAAGTCCGCTTGCGCCATGAGCCACGGGCCGAGCCCCCGGCTGGCCGAGTCCCCGCAGCTGTCCAAGGGCAGCCTTCTGACCATCCTGGGCAGTCCGTCCCCCGAGCGCATGGGGCCGGTGGACTCGCTGCCGCCCACCCCGCCCAGCGGCACTCCCTCTCCCGGGCCGTCCCCCGCGCTGCCGCTGCCGCTGCCGCCGGCGCCCGCGCTGCTGGCCGACGGGGACTGGGAGAGCCGGGAGGAGCTGCGCTTGCGGGAGCTGGAGGAGGCGCGCGCGCGGGCGGCGCAGATGGAGAAGACCATGCGCTGGTGGTCGGACTGCACCGCCAACTGGCGGGAGAAGTGGAGCAAGGTGCGCGCCGAGCGCAACCGCGCGCGCGAGGAAGTGCGCCAGCTGCGCCAACGCCTGGACGCGCTCACCAAGGAGCTGGCGGGCGCCCGCCGCGAGCGCCAGGAGGTGCAGGGCGAGTGCGAGGCGCGGGGCCGGGAGCTGGCTCGGCTGCGGGGTGCCCGGGGAGCCGCCGGCCCTACCCCCGAGGGACTGGAGACAGAGCCTGAGCGGGAGCACGAGCCGGTGCGCGACGTAGGGTCCGAGAGGCCCCAGAGCAGCCAGGTGTGTGGAGGAGGCGGGGCTGCGGGGCAGGGGCCTGGCCCTGGGGTCCGGAAGTGGGAGAGGCTGATGTGGGCAGAGGTAGAGGCTGCCCGGCCCAGAGCCAGAAATGGTAAGGGCCTGGTGCCCTAAGAGGTTTCACTCCTGTGGTTTGACCTGGTGGGGCCCCAGTCACCTCCGTTCCGGAGACCCCTAGGGCAGAGTCCTGGGTCCTGGGTTCTGGTGGTCCCTGCACTCCCACACCTGAGTGGTCAGCAGAACCAGGGGATCAACCCATTTGGGCCAGAGTGGGATCTAAGTAAGTACTTGCCTGGGACGCCTCCATCAGTAGCAGAGCTGAGCCCATTCATTGGTTCAACTTGAATTTGGGGGGAGGTGAACACAAGCACCAGTTAAGGCCGAGGGGTGGGGGGCCGGGAGGGCACTAGGAACACGCCCTCCTGAAAGAGGCCCCCTGCAGCTGGGACGAAGAGGGTGCAGAGGAATTCGCGGTGAAGCAGGAAGATGGGTGGGCACTCCAGGCGCGGCAGTGGCGTCAGCCAGGGGCACCTACACGGAGGCTCAGCTCCAGGTGTGCATCACCCAGTTCATTCTCACAGCAGCCCCCGGAGGTGTTTGCCTTACGGAGGAGGACACCGAGGCATAGAGAGGTTAAGTCCCAATGTCTCCCAGCTGGAGGCGAGTTGCTGGGGAATTGAACCCAGGTGAGCTCCAGAGGCCATGGTGATAATCAGTGGCTGGAGCATTGACGGTGGGTGTGGAGGGCAGCGACCCCCTGAGCCAGCACGCCTGTCACCAGAGGCCATCTAGGGACAGAGCCCAGGCTCGGGTTGCTTCTAGCTCCATCCCCAGACTCTAGCGAGGATTCTTGGTGGTCCCTCTCCTCCCCTACCAAGTCCCCTCCCTCCCCTGCCCAGCTCCCTCCACCCCTGTAGGCTAGAGTGGGCCCTGCTCCCTCCTGGTAGCTGAAGCCCCCCTCCCCCAGGCCTGCCTGGTGTTCGGAGGCGGCAGTCATTGCTCTGCTGCGGGGCAGACCACAACAGCCCGCCAGCGGCCTCAGGGCTCCCCGGCCCTGTCCTTGTCCGGTGTCAGTCACCGCCCGGGAGGCGGCAGTCATTGCTCTGCTGCGGGGCTCAGGGCTCCCCAGCCCTGTCCTTGTCCGGCGTCAGTCACCGCCCGGGAGGCGGCGGGTGCGGCAGGCAGAGCCCTGGTTGCAGTCTGAGTTCGTTTGCCAGCCCAGCCGCTTTGCTCCGCGACCAGAACAAGTCCCTTCCCTCCCTGGTTCCCTGTTTGTGACATAGGGCATTGGACCAGGTGGCACCTGAGACCCCCACCCAGACTCCGAGATACAGGAGGAGTAGAATCTCACTCCTTGGGGAGTCCTCGGAGCCACTGTCCCAGTCTAGTAGGGACACTGAGAGCCAGACAGGGAAGGGAGTGGCCCCTCGTCTGGAGAGGCCGTGGGGAAGGCAGGCTGGAGCAGGGTGTCTGGGGTTTGTGGCCAAGGCAGGCCTTGGGGGTGGACAGGGGCAGGGCAGGGGGGGCAGAGGGAACAGGGGCTTGGCATTGGGTTAATAATCCCTGCAGCTTCCTGTCGGGGAGCTGGTTCTGCTCACAGGGCCGCCTTACTGTTCAGCTCTACCGTGTCACCTGTCTCGCGGTGCCTTAGTGTTTGCACCTGAAAAATGGGATCTTAAAGCCAGAATTCCTTTTGAAGGAATTTAGTTCCTGTTCATTGTAGGAATCCCCTACTTCTACATTGATCCACACCAGTGTCCCACCATATGTTTGCATACTTACAGTGACAGGGAGCTCACTACCTCTCCTGGGAAATCTTCCAGCATGCAGGGAACCCTGGTGGCTGACTCTTGTGCAATTCCAGGAGAAAGGGGAGGCCCAGAGAAGACTGTGTCCGCCCCCCTTTCTAGGATGCAGGGGCAGGCTACAAAACAGGGATCTGGGGCCCAGAAGGGCTGAGTGACTTGCCCAAGCTTACCCCCCAGCTGATTCCAGACCCAGGGCCTGGGAGAGGCCAAGAGGACTCAGCTGCCACTGGTCCAGCTTCCACCTTGGTCCCCGCAGGAGCTGGAGCTGGCGGAGAGCCTGCTGAAGAGCAGACCGGAGGAGCCCGAGGGCTGCTGGGAGACACGCAGTGCAGGGACCGGGGGCCCACGGGGCAGCTCGGGCCGCCAGGAGCGCAACCGGCTGCCCTGGGAGGACACAGCAGCCATGGAGGAGGAGGCCTCCAAGTTGACTGCCCTACGACTGCGGCTGGATGAGTCCCAGAAGGTGCTGCTCAAGGAACGAGAGTGAGTGCTGGGGGCAGGCAGGTGCCAGGGGGGGGGGGGGCCGGCAGGTGCCGGGGGGGGGGGCCGGCAGGTGCGGGGGGGGGGGGGCCGGCAGGTGCCGGGGGGGTGGGGCAGGCAGGTGCGGGGGGGGGGCAGGCAGGTGCCGGGGGGGTGGGGCAGGCAGGTGCCGGGGGGGTGGGGGGGGGCAGGCAGGTGCCAGGGGGGTGGGGCAGGCAGGTGCCGGGGGGGGGGGGGGGGGCAGGCAGGTGCCAGGGGGTGGGGCAGGCAGGTGCCAGGGGGGGGGGCAGGCAGGTGCCGGGGGGGGGGGCAGGCAGGTGCCGGGGGGGTGGGGCAGGCAGGTGCCGGGGGGGTGGGGCAGGCAGGTGCCAGGGGGGGGGGCAGGCAGGTGCCGGGGGGTGGGGCAGGCAGGTGCCGGGGGGTGGGGCAGGCAGGTGCCAGGGGGTGGGCCGGGCACCCTCAGCACCACAGCGTGAACATCAGTGTCACAGAGCGTGAGACTCACTGAAGGGGAGTGGTTCTGTTTGGGCTTGAATCCTGCAGCATTAGAGCAGTGTGCTCTGCCCGAGGACCCCGTGCTAGTTTTCTATTATTATTATTATTATTATTACTACTACTACTACTACTACTACTAGAGGCCCAGTGCACAAATTCATGGAGGGATGGGGTCCCTCAGCCTGGCTGGCCATTGGGGCGATTGGGGCCAGCAGGCTGGGGGGAGAGGGACCGCAGGAGGCTGGCTGTGGGAGTGCACTGACCACCAGGGGGCAGCTCCTGTGTTGAGCATCTGCCCCCTGGTGGTCAGTGCGCATCATAGCTACCAGCCAGTCATAATAGTTGCTTAGGCTTTTATATATATAGATTAATTCAAATAATATGTAATATGCAAATCAGAGTGAGGTTCTAGATCTTTTTCACCCCCAGGGATGTCATGTACACATTACCGGATGCAGGGTAATTCCTGGATGGGCAGGATGTCCTGGGCACTGCCAGGTATCGAGTACCCCTGGTCCCTGCCCACTAAATGACGCTGTCATCATGACAACCAAACACATCCCCATGGATTTCTAACACGCCTCCTCGAGGGTGGCGCTGTCTCCCCTCAGAACACTGTGTTAGAGTCGCGAAATATTAGACCCTCAGAACGGGAGCCGGGCGTGGTGTGGGATGGGGAAGCGCAGCGTGTAACAGTAAGCGCAGCTGTTGGTTGAGCACTTACTGTGCTGGAGCCAGGCACCGTGCTTGTTACCCATGGCTCCTCACTCATGCACAGGGTCATGGAGAACTTGGGAATCCCACCCAGGATGATGACAAGAGGGGACCTCTAGATCCGAGGGACATTGGACAGTGTTTCCCAGCTTTTCTAATGGCAGAACCATGTTTTCAAGCCAGGCCTTGCAGGGAACCACAGTACATGAAACAGGAGCCGGGGTCGTATTTGGCAAATGATCCTGGGGCCCAGGGAGAGGGGGCACCTGCCAGGGTTGGTCAGTGCCATGAGGCCTGGTCATCTCCTCACACCATGCACTCGTGGGAGGGCTCTAGTTCCAGGAGGAATCCACAACCAGGTGCCTGCCACAGTGTGGGATGCCAGGACCTTGAATGCCGAGGCAAGGACTTTGGCCTTGGGTTCTGCAGGTGCAGAGTGCATAGGAGGACTCTGAGCAGAGGGCGCCGGTGGGCTCACCCATGTCTGCCTCTCTCTGTCCCCTCCCCAGGGATAAACTGGCATTGAGCAGGAACATTGAGAAGCTGGAGGGGGAACTCAGCCAGTGGAAGATAAAGTATGAGGAGCTGAGCAAGACCAAGCAGGAGATGCTCAAGCAAGTGAGTCTTGGGGACCAGGAGGGCTTCCTGGAGGAAGCAGCATTGTGCTGTTGAGTTTCAGCAGTGGGAGTGCGTAAAAGAAGGGAGTTCGTTGATTGTCAAGTGCTGGCCACGCACTGTTCTGAGTGCCGGGTGGGCAATGTCCCGGCCTTCAGGACCTCACCGTGAGGAGGAGGATCGGGGAGGATGGCAGGAACCAGGCAGATAAATTCATAAGCTATGAAGTAGTCAGAACAGTATAAGAGGGTTGGGGTGGTGGGTCAGGAAAGGCCTAAGAAGGTGACATTTGAGGCAAGACCTAAAAGGATTAGAAGAAGCCACCCTTGAGAAGATAACGGGGCAAAGTTCCTCGCAGAAGGCAAGGCAGATGCAAAGGTCCTGGGGCCAGAACAAGCCTAACGTGTCCAGAAAATGAGCCAGCGTGGCTGGAGGGTAGTAAGTGAGAGGTGAGGCTGCAAGGAGAGCTTTGAGGACCAGGATGAAGGGGAGGCGTCTGATGGTGCATTCACTGAGTGCCTACTGTGTGCGAGGTCTCACTGGAGCCTCGTGGCAGTCGGCGGCTGTCCCCATTTCACAAGTGAGGAAACTGAGGCTCCAGCCAGCAGAAAGGGGACTCGGCTTCACCACCACAGTATGGCGGACTCGAGCAGGCAGGGGTCAGTGTAGGCAGCCCTTCCCGCCTCCTGTGCAGGCCCCCATGGCCACCAGGGGGCACAGCCACCCCGAGAAAGCTGGCTGGACCACAGACCTCAGAGCCTGCATCTGCTCTGGAAGGGACACTGGCCGTAGGGAAGCTCCTAAAATAGATTCCCAGAACCACCCTCGTCCTCCTGATCATCGTCTTGGGGACTTGGGTTTAGGAATCTGTCTTTTTAATTTTTCTAAATTGGGAAGTGTGATCATTTGCAGAAAGGGAATAAAACACAAACGCACAGTTCCGGATTACTTACAGAGATCCGCTTTGTGTCTGACTTCTTTCCCTCACCGTGTGTGCAAGGCCATCCCCGTCCTCACGCACGGCGCGGCGGTGGGTTGGTTTTCCCTGCTGTCAACACGACGCTGCACTATGTCCGAGCGCCCAGGGGATTCTGATGCGGCCAACCCCGCTCCCACACGCAGACCGTGGCCAGCCAGTGTCCATGGAGGGCTCCCCGATGCCAAGGCCTTACAGGGGTACAAAGGTGGACAGGCAGACAACTCTCTGTCCTCCCAAGCTCCCATTCTAGAGGGGGAAGGTGGCAAGTGGAGGAGGCACCCGCTGCAGGTGGGAGGCCAGCAGAGGCCGCCCTGAGCAGGGCATGTAGGCCAAGGCCCGCATGAGAAGAGTCCATGCTGCGAAATACCTCAGTGTGTGAGGCAGAGGGAGCCACATGTGCAAAGGCCCTGGGGTGGACAGGGTGTATTTGAGGCTTAGAAAGGAGGCCACACAGTGAACTAAGAGGAAGGAGGTGGGAGGGCTTTGTGAGACCATAGGGAGGGGTCAGCCCTTACCCTCAGGAACCCAGGATGGGGACATGATTGTATTTATCTTTTTAAAAGCTCACTCTAGGCGATTGTTGTGGAAAATGGGTTGATGGCCGAAACCGGTTTGGCTCAGTGGATAGAGCGTCGGTCTGCGGACTGAGGGGTCCCAGGTTCGATTCCGGTCAAGGGCATGTATATTGGTTGCGGGCACGTCCCCGGTAGGGGGTGTGCAGGGGGCAGCTGGTCGATGTTTCTCTCTCATCGATGTTTCTAGCTCTCTCTCCCTCTCCCTTCCTCTCTGTGAAAAATCAATAAAATATATTTAAAAAAAAAAAAAAGAAAATGGGTTGATGGGGGGCTGGGCGTGGACACCGGGCGGCTAGACGGTAATGCGGTAGGAAGTGAGAGATGTCGGAAGCAGCACAAGTGGTCAGATTCAAGGTCCGTTCCACACACCCGCTGGCCCATTTGGGTGCCATCTCTTCGCCGGGCACTCCTCACCAGTGCCCCCCCTCGGGGCTGGTTCTGGGTGCTGTTCACGTAACCAGGCTGGGCTGTCTCCCGCAGCTCAGCATCCTGAAGGAGGCTCACCAGGACGAGCTGGGCCGCATGTCCGAAGACCTGGAGGACGAGCTGGGGGCGAGGTCCAGCATGGACAGGAAGATGGCTGAGCTGAGGGGCGAGGTGGGGCCTCCGGCGGGACCCAGGAGGGCTGGGGGGCCATGGGGCCCTGCTCTGTCAGCTGGGCCCTTGAAAGAGGCCTGTGCTCTAAGGGATCCAGGCACACCCCAAGGGGTACCCCAATCTGCAGGGGGCAGTTCCTCTCCCACACAGAGACCAAAAGCGCCTCACATCCTGCACACGTGAAAGAGCCCAGGTTAATTATAGCCACTGCAGCTGGACCTGCTTCCTGGAGCCAAAAATGGCTCCAGGAGAGTCGGGAGGGGGGAGTCCAGCTCAGCCCTTCCGTGCCCCTTCCCCAGGGACCCTCACCCTGTCCTGCCCTGTTCCAGATGGAGCGGCTGCAGGCGGAGAACGCAGCCGAGTGGGGTCGCCGCGAGCGGCTGGAGACGGAGAAGCTGGGCCTGGAGCGGGAGAACAAGAAGCTGCGGGCGCAGGTCGGGGACCTGGAGGAGGCCCTGGCCCGCCGGCGGCGGCAAACGGCCAGCGCACTGGACTGCGACCTGCGGGCCAGCCAGGCTGCACTCTTCGAGAAGAACAAGGTGGGGCAGTGGGTGGCGTGGCCAGGACTGGCGTGGCCCTGCCTCCCCATCCAGCCAGGGCAGAGCACCTGCTGTGTATCCAGTGTCAGCCCACAGGGACCCGGGGACCCCTGAAGTGACAACTAAGGACAGAGGCTGCTCCTCCTGGGCACCCACTCTGGGTCAGGCTCAGTGACCGTGGCAGTACCTGCATTTATTGAGCACCTACTGTAGGCCCTACGCCAGTGCTTTCTGTCCGTTATGTCACTGAATCCTCTCAACAGCCCTTCTGTTTATGCAACAGATGTTTGCACCAAAGACTCCAGACCTCATCCCTCCCCAAAACCCTGACTCAGCTCAGTTACACGTGCAACGTGGAGCCACTGAGTCACCCACCTAGGCCTGCTCACCTCACTGGATGTCACCTCTTAGCCTCCAGTTGCTCAGCCAAACCTCTAGTGCTGGTATTTGTGACACCAGGTAGAGAGATTCTGGGGAGCGGGGACACCAGCTCCCCTAGACCTGCCGGACGCGGTGCCCTCGGACACCGAGCCATCCCCTCCCCTCTGCTCCCTGCAGGAGCTGGCAGACCTGAAGCACGTGCATGGCAAGCTGAAGAAACAGTTCCAGGAGAAGGTGGCAGAGTTGGCACATGCCACCCGGCGGGTGGAGCAGCACGAGGCGGAGGTGAAGAAGCTGCGGCTGCGGGTGGAGGAGCTCAAGAAGGAGCTGGCCCAGGCTGAGGATGAGGTGAGCACCGCTGAGGCCCGGGGGCGGCCTCCAGACCTCAGCTATGGTAGGAGTGTCACTCCATGCTGAGTCCCCAGAGCCTGGCATGAGCCTGGCTCTCAGGATGTGCGCAGGGTAGAGAGGGTGGGTGGGTGATGGATGGACGGTAGATCCGTGTGTGGGTAGGAGGGTGGGAAGAAAAATGGACAGACGAGGTTGATGAGAGGTTGAATAGATTAATGGGTGGATGAGGGACAGACTGTAGGTGGTTAAATGGAAAGACAGAAGGATCACTCCAGGGATGGACGAACAGATGGATGAGGGACTGGGTGGACAGATGAATGGGAGAGGGAGAGAGGGCGGGAGGAAGGATGGATGGATGAGATGTGGCAACAGACGTCTGATGGGTGATGGGGTGGATCGATGAGGATGGGTGAGTATGTGGAAAGATGGATGGCAGTGGACAGTGGAAAGATGGATAGGCCACTGACTGCATCAGTGGGTGGAAGAATGAATGGACAGGGAAAGAAAGACAGAAGGATGGGTAGATGGAGAGAGAGGTGTGTCTGGGAGAATGGAAGGACACATGGACAGGCAAGGTGAAGGGGTGGCTAAATAGATTAATGAATGGTGAGTGGGTAAGTGGGTATCTTCATGGGCAGATGGATATTTCCATGGATGAATGGTCGCATGGGACAGACGGATGAGGGTAGATGGGTAGGTGGGTTGATGGATGGGCCAGTAGCGTGGAGTATTGGAGGAGGGGTGGGTTTAGAAGGGAGGGGCAACGGATGGAGAGGAGCACCAGGGATGCTTCCCTGGAGGAGGTGGGCCTGCTCTCCGGGAAGGACATTCCACGGGTGAATGGCAGGAGGCAGGCCAGGCTGGCCCAGCCAAGGTGACCCCGTGCTGTTGGCCCTGCTCACCCCCCAGCTGGACGAGGCCCACAACCAGGCGCGGAAGCTGCAGCGGTCGCTGGACGAGCAGACGGAGCAGAGTGAGAACCTGCAGGTGCAGCTAGAGCACGTGCAGTCCAGGTGGGCCCCACGTGCACCCTGGGGGAGGGGCTCCATCCGGGAGAGGATTCCTGGCGGCACAGAAGCTAAAGGAAACTCCCCCCCTCCCCTCTCCTCCGGGCAGGGTCCGAGCTCAGCTCCAGGAGAAGGGGGAGAGGGAAGAGGGCCGGGCTCCCTGGGCCAAAACCCTGTCCCCTCCAGGCAGGAAGGGCCGGCCGGAAACCGGGGAAGGGGCGTGAGAGCAGGAAGCGAGACCAGCTGGGACCTGGGATTGTCCCTGTGGCCAGAGAGCAGGAAGGGTGGCCAAACAGGTCAAGGCCAAGGTGGGGTAATAGGTAGGGCCCATGGGCTTGGGGAGCCATTGACAAGAAAAACAAACAGCCTCGGGGTCCTGGGCTGGGTTGACCCGGGCCAGCTGGGATCGGAGGAAGGGGAGGAGCCCCAGCCTGATGGCGGCCGAGTCCTCAGACCCCAGGGTCTGGGGAGCCCACCACACACTCTGCATTTCTCCCCGCCCCCCTCCCAGCACCCAGTGAATTGTACCCTCTCTCTGACACCCCTTATAGAACCGTAAGGTATCAGAGAGCGTCAGGTCCAAGCCCCTCCCCACTTCACAAGCCCCCTGCCTGAGGGGCCTCCACCCTGACCCACTCTTCCTGGGCTGGGCCCTGGGCCGGCCCGACTCCCATCCTCTTATCTCATGGGATCGAGAGAGCCTGGGCTCTGCCTGGGTGGTGGGAATCCTGGCTCTGTCCTTCATAGCTGTGTGGTCTTGGGGCACTTACTTAACCTCTCTGTGTCAGTTTCCTCATCTGTAAAATGGGGGCAATACTAGCTCTTACCTCTTGGTTGTTAGAATTAAAGGAGCTGGTATGTGTTTATAAAAGCACATCATAAAAGCTGCACAACTGCCAGCTACTGTGTTACTATTACCCCAGGGTGGGGGGCTCAGAGTGGGTCAGATACGGTGCTACAAGAATCGTGCTCCTGTAAGAAGGGAAGGGGGAGTGTTTTTTTCCTAGACGGTTGGCAGATGAGGACACTAAGGCACAAGAGGGTCAGCCACACCTCCACGCCGTGGCCATCTGCCACCTGAGCCCTTATTTACTAAGCACGTACCATGTGCTGCTGTGTGCACAGTACCTGCTTCTGGGAAGGGTACAGGCTATGGAGCCAGACATGGCCAACCAAGCCTCAGTTTCCCCTTCTGCTTGGGATGTTTCCTCTAAAGTGCTGGGCAGGGGCCCAGGCATGAGTCCAAGTCCCTCTGGCTGTGTCTGGCCAGCTCTGCCCACTCCCCGCCCCAGCGCACCCCCAGAGAAGGCCGCCTAGCCCCAGGGCTTTCCCGCCGTCTGGGCCACATTCTTCGGGAGCCATAAACTCCCAAATGGACAGGCAGGCACTGCCCAGCCTCTCAAGTGCTTCCATCGGGGAGGGCGCGGCCGCCCAGGACCGCTGCCTCGTTTTCTTTTCCAACTTTCTGTGCTTTAATGTTCCGGGGACGGCACTAAATCACAGCCAGTGATGGAGGCCCGGCTGCGCCCCTCCGCGTGTTAATAATTCATGCTTCCCGTACGATGCCGCCAGGCAGCCTCTGCTGGGGGATGGGTGCCGCGCCGCAGCTCTTCCCAGGCCCAAGCTTGCCTGGTGCATTTTGGCTTTGGAACTTCAATGTGAGAGGAATAGGGCGGCGGGGGGGGGGGCACTTCCTCATAGACACGGGCTGGAGGGGACTGAGACCCCCACACACACACACCCCCCACACACACACCCCCCGTGGCCCTTAGAGCCGGGCTGGGGTTGGACTCGCAGCAGCCTGACCTGAGCAGCCGCTCACCTCTCCAAGCCCCCAGCCCACTCTCGCAAATTACTCACCTGCCTCGTACCTCGGTTTCTTTGTCTGTAAAATGGAGGTGATAATAGCGCCTCCTGTCATTTCAGGGGCCTCTGGGAGGCTGAGATGAGGTAATGTTTGTAAAAGGCCCAACCTGGTGCCTGGCAGTGGCAGCCAGTGGGATGCTGCTGTCAGCCCAGCTGATGAGTCCCACGCCCTGACCCCGCTGTCCCCCACCCCCCAGGCTCCGCCGGCAGCAGCAGAACGCCCCCCTCTTCGGGAAGATCCGCAGCGCTCGCTTTGGCCCTGAGGAGGCCGGGGATGGAGCCAGCGACTTGGATGAGGACGAGGACCTACAGATCCAGGTGGCCTAGAGCTCCAGGGCTGGCAGGACTGGCCCGAGGCCGCAGCCCCCGGGCGCTCGGGCTGACGGCCACTCACTGATGCCGCTGCCTCCTCACCCTGGGCGCACCCTCCCAACGGCCTGTGTTTATATATATAGATATATTTTTATATATACGCCTGGTGCTATAAACACAATACCGCCCCAAAGCCTGACCTAGGCTCCCCCACCCACCAGGACTTTCATGGAGGGGGGGATGGGGTGTCAAGAGAGGGTCGTTGGGTCCCCAACCCAAGCTGCCTCTCTGAGCCTTGGGGGCTGGGCGGGAGCTGTTCACAGTACAGTGATAAACCAGTCTTTTGTAACGAATGATTGAGGTTCTTGGGGTGGAGTCCTGAGCGGGAGGCAGACCTGGGCAGGCGGTGTGGGAGGCGGCATCGGCCTGCACTGGCACCGAGCCTAAGTTCAAAAAGATCAAGTGAGTGAATGAATGAATGAATGAATGAACATCTGAGCTGCGGGATGGTCTGGGACCCACCTCCTAGGAGGGGAAGGAGACAGGAAGGTGCACGTGTTATCTGGAGAAGAGGAGACTTGAGTCTGGCTTTGATGGATTCAGACCTCAGCTCTGCCCCTTACTGGCTGTGCAACTTTGAGGAAGTGACTTGCGCTCTCTGAGCCTCGGTTTCTCTGTCCGTAAATGAGATGTCTCACAGAGCCATCCCGAGAATCAGGTGGGTTCATCGGGAGCTCAGGAAAGGTTCGTTGTTATTGAAGTACTCGGAGGGATTTGCCAGCTGGGCCCCACAACGAGGGACGAAGTTCAAGTGACTGGTAGTTTACGCAGAAGTAAGTGTAAACAATAAACAAGAAATCCTTTTATCTTTTCCCTGGCCCTGCTCTAGGTAGTGAAATTATAGGTAATTTTAAGTTTATTTTGGATACTTAATCTCTAAGTCCCTCTGTAACCAACAGACTTACCTTAAACCTGGTGGGAACTGTTATTAACACAGCAGCACACATTTCTGAACCTTCGCAAGTCGAGGTAGCATTCGAGACACCTGCCCGTGATGAGACCCTTTAGTGAAGCCCCGGGGCCTGGTTTCTGCGAAAGGAGGCTGGCAGGATTCTGCCGACACGGGAAGGTGGTGAGTTCCCTGTGTCGGCTGTGCAAGGAGAGCTGGGCGCCCTGCTGGGGTGGGGAGCAGCATTCAAGGACTTCCTTCTTGAGGCCACAACCGGGGGAAGCCACGAGCCTGACAGGAGGGGAGAGGCAGGCCCAGGAGCCCAGCTGGGGGTAATAAATCCGGGCTTGAATATGCCTGTTGCCAGGCCTAAACTGACCATGCCTGTGAGGTGGGGTTTGCTGTCATGACAGGGAGGCCCCTCTCCCCTCCTGGGCTCCAAGGGGAGAGGATGGCGTTGGGGACACCCAGCCATGGGGACCCCCCAGCGGGTCTTTCCCCCATAAGCCAGGGCCGTTGGAAAAGGGGCTGCAGGAAGACCATTTCCTGCCAGGGGTCTTTCTGTTTTCTCTCCCAGACAGGAAGTGGGCTCCAGAAGAGGCTGAAAATGCTGCCCTTTGACCCCTGGGAGCTAGGAACCAGGCCCTCACTGACAGCAGCCCTGAGAGCCGCCTCCCCAGGCCCCCGGGCAGACATGCCATTCCCAGACACAGAGCAGACCAGCGGCTGGCTCCCCCAGACTCCCTGGCACCTCCAGCGAGATAGTGTTGAGCAGGGGCCCCATTCCAGCCCCTGTTGTGGGCGGGGCCACTCCTGAGAATGTCAGTGAGGAGGGGGCCTGGCCGCCCACCTCCTTTATACGAGGGAAATCCAAGACTCGGGAGGCAGCCGCAGACAAAGGGCTGCAAGATTGTCCGGGCCTGGACTGCGGGCTCCCTCCCTGCTCAGGCCTTCCCTCCCAGTGGCATCTGCCAAGGGAAGTGTCGGCTCTGGCTCCCACGATGCTGTAGAAACGAATGCATTGCTGATACTAGTGATGGGGTTTTCTCATCAAAATAGAGGTTTCTTTCTCTGGAGAAGTCAGCACCTTGGATGGCACCGAGCTCACTCACACTCCCGCGTGGACACAGCTGCTGGGCGAGAGCCGGTGCTCCCTGCACTGGGCAGTTACCCGGTGGGTGCAGTCCCGCCACGCTCCGCAGCCTCTCCCTACATCCACCTCACTTCTGGGACTGCCTGGCCCCTGGACGCCTGTGGGTGTTTTTCCCCTTGACCTCAGAGCTCGGACAGGTTCCTCGTCACCTCAGGGATGGCCGCTAACGCCCTGAGCCATGCCATGGGCTTCCCTACCCATGAGGCAGGCACTCCCCTCCTCTCACTTCGCACTGAGGATGCAGAGGCTCGCAGGAGCCAGTGACGGTCCCCAGGCCACGCAGGGGTGACGCCCTCATTCCAGGTCAGGTGCTGGAGGCCAGACCCACACTCCCCACGGCGCCCCTCCAAGGCCAGGCCCCATGCGGTGCCACTCCTGCCCCCCTCCAGCGCCCTGCAGCCAAGATGAGCTTCCTGGCTGCCAGCCTGCTTGCCCCTCCCCCACCAGCCCTTCGAAGTTCACTTAATTCTGAGAGTATTGGTGGGTTGTCACTTGCCTGCATCTCCGGCCCCACCAGATGCTCTGGCCCAGTGGTCTGCAAACTCATTAGCCAACAGAGCCAAATATCAACAGGACAACGATTGAAATTTCTTTTGAGAGCCAAAAACCGACTTCGAATGGGCCACGAAGTTTCAATCACACTGTACGTGCGTGCCCGCACGTGGTATTTTGTGGAAGAGCCACAGTTTGCCGACCACTGCTCTGGCCTATGGGGCAAAAAAACCCTCCCAGCAGCCAGCACAGTGCCTGGGCCCAGTGGGCATCCTAAAAGGAAGGAAAGAAGGATGGATGGATGGATGGATGGATGGATGGATGGACGGGATGGTAGAAGGTTAAAGCCAGAACCACCCCCATCCCCCACCCGACCTCCCCGCTCCCACCCCGGTCCCACTGCAGTACCTGCGGGACTGGTTCTGTTGGGTCTTTCTGCTGGTCAGCTAAGTTTCCAAGAGAGCCACAGTAGCCCGGGGGCAGCAGTGTCCGCCTCCGCCTGCTCAGGTGCCTGGACAGGCTGGAGAACCGGCTCGGCCAGATCCTGCCCCCCCTCCCCCGCAGCCTGAAGCTCAGGGCCCTGGAATCTGCTCTGAAGGCTCGGCCTCCCAGCTCTCCAGCTGAGGTTGTTTTTGCCCAGCCCGACTACCCTACCGGACAGACCCTGGGGTTCCCTGCCCCAAATCCTACCCAAGAGCGAGCCCCTTGCGCCCCATCCCTCTGGCTCCCTCTGGCTTCTAGACCCAGCTGCTTTTTTTTTTTTTTTAAATATATTTTATTGATTTTCTTACAGAGAGGAAGGGAGAGGGATAGAGAGCTAGAAACATTGATGAGAGAGAAACATCGACCAGTTGCCTACCGGGGATGTGCCCGCAACCTATGTACATGCCCTTGACCGGAATCGAACCCGGGACCTTTCAGTCCGCAGGCCGACGCTCTATCCACTGAGCCAAACTGGTTTCGGCGACCCAGCTGCTTTCTGATTGGCTGTGTGCTTTCTAGCAAGCCCCTGCGCCTCTCTAGGCTTTTGTTTCCTGATCTGTAAAATGGGAACAAAAGCAACTGGAGGCCATGTATTTGTCCAAACCCACATCCAATAGCATGACCTTCCTGTTAGTGTTATTTTTCGGGCTTTCCTCATGCTCTGCATCCCCTGCCACGCCCGCAGTGCCCTGTGCCGGGGCCCCAGCCGCCCTGGCACCCTCTGCGCGGGGCAGTGAGGGAGGGGCCGGAGCCTGAGGCAGCACAGCTGAGGCCGTCAGCCCCCCCCCCCCCCCACACACACACACACACACACACACACACGCCACCACCACCACCAGCCTCCGCCGCTGCTGATTGCAGGGTTAGCAGATGCCAGCTGCCTCCAGGCCCCAGGCGGGCGCCTCCCAGGAGAGCGGGGGCTCCTGGAAAGCCTCCCAGTCCTGGAGCCCACAGGCCCATGCACTGGAGGTGCTCTCCCTGGTGCCCAGACTCCCCTGCCCCTGGGGAGGGGCCTGAAGAGGTGTAAACCTGAGGCCTCCTCCGGTTTTCCCACTCCCCAGGCTCCCCCACGTCAGAGAGCATCCTGGCCGCCCCTCCCCCACTGAGGAACGCGCCGAGGCTCCCACGGCTGGGCCAGCAGCTCCACATCCGGAGCGTGGAGAGCACTCCCCCAGGTCCCTTGGTCTCCGGTCCCTGCTGATCTAGGGTACAGCGCACAGCCCCTAGCTAAGGCGTCCCTCCCTCCTCCCCACCCCCACCCCCGGCTGGGACTGGCTTGTACCTGCCCTGGGCCAGCGCAGCAGTGGCCGGGTCAGACTGGGTGGTGGCTTCACAGTGACCGTGTGGCTCATCGCCGGCACCCGGACCTCGAGCTCTGAGGGCAGGGGTCCCGCCTCCCGGACTCGGACCCCCCGGAAAGGAGCAGAGCCTTCCGAGCCCAGGTCCCCCTGTGGTGCATCTCATTGTCATCATCGCATGACCCAGGAGGTGGACAAAGACAAGGTGGGGAAACCCGGGCCCAGAAGGAAAGGGACCGGCCAGTTCATGGCAGGGCCAGGATCGAATCAGGACAACTGCAGGGGCCGCGGTCCTCGCCCGTCCTCGGCCCAGGCCTGCGCCGGCTCAGAGCAGGTCTCCGTAATGTTCATGCGAGGGAGGGAGAGAAGAGGGAGCTGGTGCAGACAGACGCCGTCCCCAGCCGCCTTCCCTTCAGACCACTCCGCAAGGCCCTTTCACCCCGCGCCCACCGGGGCAGGTAGGAGGAGGGACCCATTTCCTAGGTGAGTACACTGAGGCCCAGTGAGCACAGCAGCTCCTCCAAGGGCACCCAGCCACCGTCTCCGTAAAGGAGTCTCAGTCCTTCACGCCTTTGACCTTCATTATAACTCGAGAGAGAGCAGCCAAACAGTGCAGACCCTCCTGCACCCCAACCAGGCCTCCTGAGCCTCAGTTTCCACGTGTGTCACACGGTGCCCAGAGGGTTAGGAAGGACATCTGTCAAGCCCACAGCATGGGCTTCGGCAGCCAGCAGCATTGTTCGTCCGCTCTCGTCAAGGTCACCTGTCATGTCTGTGTGGAGACAGGAGAAGTCACCGGCCACACTGGAGAGGGGGTCCTTGTCCAGGATCTAACTCTGCCTGCGCGGACCACTCCCCTCAGCCACGCTCAGCTCCCCCGGCTCTCAGTCCAACACCAGAAACCTCCACCTGATCACTCGCCCAGGGGCCCGGGCATCTTCATTCCAGGATGGGGTGGGGCTTGGGGGTACCACTGGGAGACCAAAGGCCCCTTTGTTCCTGGACCACCCTCCCCTCCCCACCACCCCACCCCGGTGACTGACAGACTGGAGTTAGGTACGTAACAAAATCCCTTGGGAATTTGGCCGGTGAGAATACTTTATCAGATCGCGTTTATCTGATCGCCCGGTCCCTGAGGGGTAAACTGAGGAAGCTGCCAAGCAGTGGGGGGTAGAGTCAGAGAGAGAAAAGAGATGCCACGCCAGGCCGTCTGCCTGTGACTTTGTTTGATGATCATGACCGCCAGTGAGGTGATTACAGCTGTGATCCTACCTTACAGGTGAGAAAACCAAGCTTGAGACCCTTAGCCGCATCCTGAGGTCTCACAGCAGCTAAGAAGCAGATCTGAACCGGCCTCCCCTGCCGGTAACCACGCTGGTAACCACTACACCAGAGGCTTCTGTGCTTTGAATGTAACACACCCATGAACCTCTGTCTGGGTCCCTTGACATGGATTGTTCCAGATGGCCGGCTTCTCCTGGTGTAATTACCGACTTTTCCACCTGGCTGGTGCTGGCTTTCCGCTCCCTGGCTAGCCTGGGAGTCCCCTGAAGGCTGGAATGTGGTCCTTTGTGGTCGCCTTGGCGCCCCAGCACCTACGCCTGCCACCTAACAGGAGCTCACTGCGCATTCGGTGAATGAATGAATGAATGAGAGCGAGTGGATGAACAAATGAATGAATGACCGTCCATGCTCCCGCTCAGGCCCAAGGCCAGTCGGGAGGCTCCGGTCGGTCAAAGGCAACAAGAGGTGAGGTTATAAACCAGGGCAGGCAAACGGACTGTGCGAAGTTTTTTGAGAGGAAACTCAGATGCGGCTCTATTAAAAATTGATATTTCAATGAGATAATCCCTCTGCCAGGCTTTTAATTGATTGTCTAAAAAGCCTTCCTCTGTTGTTATGCTGCTTTTTTCACCGGGACCATTAATTTTTTTATGGACAATCAAACCCAGATAGAGTGGAAGGGCTGCTTCCAGAGGGGTAACCAAGGCGCCAGGGACAAACACCGGGGCGCCCAGCCCGGGAGAGGGGACGTGGCCCTGGGGCTGGCCTCGGCTCTGAGACGCCTGTCACACACACCCGCCCCAGGGGACAGCCTTCTGGAGTTCGGAGGAGCAGGAGGTGTGGGCTCCAGGGGCAACAGCTGTGAGGTAGAGCCCCACCCGGGAATTGGGACCCCCTGGCCCCCCTCCCCCGCCACTAAAGGCCAGTCCCCACTATTCCAGGCCTCTGTTCCCCTCTGTCCTTATCGGGATGGGGCCGCCGGAGGTGGACAAGGAAGTGCAGGGGAGTGGGCGTCGAGAAGTCTGAGTTCTGCCCCTTTCCCTCTCCGGGCCTCGGTTTCCTCATCTGTGCAGTGGGGGTGCCCCTGGCACGTGTGTCCAGGAGCGGTTTTGAGTGCAGAACCAGGACGTCCAGGCTCCTTCTCCCGGCTGTGCGGCAGCCCTCAAACTGTGCCCACCCCGCCCCCGCCCCAAGGTGACCTTGCCGCCTCTTCCCTCCCTCCCTCCCTCCCTCCCTCCGAGATGGCTGTGAGTCAGCTCCGCGCTCGGCTGCGAAGCTGGGGCCGCAGAGGTGTTCCTGCCGCCACCCACCCACCCACTGCGTCAGCCTGACGGCAGCAGCGGCGGCGAAAACGGGCTCAGCCTCGGCTGCCGGCCCTGGGCCCTTCGTAACTGTCTGGCCGTGAGCTGGCCTCCCTCGCTGTCTCTCTGCCACCCCAAGCTCCGGGGACCTCTTTTCTGGCCAAGCAGGGCGGGCTTCCTGGGCGTGGGGCCGGGGGTCACACAGGTCCCGCAGGGCACAGGGCTCCCACTGGGTGTGATGCTCTGTTGTTGCCATCTAGAAGGAATTAATAATCTTTTAAAATCTCATTTCATTTTTCCCATCACCGTTTATCCCTCCATGCCATCTTCCACCTCCGCCTCCCCTCCTCCGCCTCCCCTCCTCCGCCTCCCCTCCTCCGCCTCCCCTCCTCCGCCTCCCCCACCACAAGAAATTATTAACAGTGTTTAAAGGGGGCCCCACGTTTTCATTTGCACCAGGCCCCATAATAAGTGGGTTTTGTTGTCAAGGGACAGACCTGCTTCAGGAGATGGCCATAGTGTGACAGCACCCCAGGCCTGGCCTCCTCCCTAAATCTTCCCCTCCCCGCCTTACCCAGGACCCCAGCTCAGAAGCCCCCCTGGCTCTCCTCCCTGATGCAGGGTGGGGGTGTGGCACAGGGGATGAGCAGGTTAGGGGGGAGCGGGGGAGGGAGATGACTGCTCCAGGCCTCTCAGACGCGGGGAGGCAGGGTGGTCCTCAAATCCGTGTGTCTCCCCTAGACAGGTGCCACTCCGGTCCAGTGGACGCGTGGGCACCGCAGAGCAAACGAGGCACAAACTCCTGTCCGTGGCCCGGGGGTTCCTAGCGCCTCGGCCAACAGGCTGTTTCTCAGGCGGCGGACGTGGAAGGCGCCCGCTTTGACCTCCTGGGCTCTGGGAAGGTCTGCTCCCTCCAGGCACCGCCTCGGAGGGCAGAGGGGCAGAGAGCCCCCATGGCAAGATGCCGCTGAAACAGAGACAGGTCACGCCCAGAAGGCGGGCCTAGGAAGTCTGCAAAGCTTAAGTGTGGGTGCAAATATTTAGCCACACAAGTGCCCACCGGGGCACTGTTTACAAAGGCAAAAACCAGACGGCTCACGGATGACGAAACGCTGAGGCGTTTCTCCAGGGGAGGCTGGCCTGACCTGACAGAAGCGGGGGAGAGAGGTCAGAGCTGAATGCAGGCAGGCGGTGGGCTGGCTTTCTCTCGCCACACGTGGAAGAATCGAAGCCATAATGTGCCTCTCGGGGTCATCGTCTTGCATCTTCCTTACCCCCGACTCTCCCGGCTCCCAGTGGCCAGTCATCGGGGAGCAGGGGCACTTGACGTTCTGCCCTCTCAGATCTGCCCCTGCCACCAGCCCCCTCACTACCCCAGCCCACCAGCTCCCTCCTGCAAGACTTGCCTTCCTTCCTGCCTGGCTCCCCACAAGTCCACGGAGGCCCTCCATCTATTCTCTAAGGGCAGCCTGAAGGATTTTTTTAATGCTAATCGGATTCTTTCCCATTTCCTGTTTAAACCCAGCCCTTGATGAGCTCCCCGTCACGTCACTCAAGAAGGGGACCAAACCCGCGAACTGGCCTTCACGTCTCTTCCTGGGCAGCCTCGCGAGCACGACGCTTCCCCCTCCCGCTGCTTCCCAGCCACCCCGGCCTCCTCTCCGCTCTGACAGCGCAGGCCCTGCTGCCCCTGACTCACCACGCCCTCCCTCCCTCTTCACGTGGGTAGCTCTCCCCTTTGCTTTCACCTCCAGAGTCACATCCTCCTCCGCTGGCTTCCCAGACAGGCCGGGTCTCCCAGGCCTCTTCCAGCCCCTGGCAGAGCCTCGCTGCCCTCTCACAGCTGCACCTGCAGCCGTGGAGTTCATAGGTCAATGCCTGTCCCTTCCACTAGCCCGTCAACTCCTCCAGGGCACAGGTTGCACCTGTCAACCTCTGTGTCCCCAGTGCTCAGTGCCTGGCCACGGAGTGGTGCTCAGGTGTTTGTTGAACGAATCAGTGAATCGCCGAGGGAGGGGAGGCTGCTGGCTGGCGTGCCTGTCCAGGGAAGACTTGCCAGGCCTGCTGTTAGCAGTCACGGTCACACTGGCGCGCGGGACAGCAGCCCACGAGAAGTGCCAGAGCGCACCGTGCACTGGAGGTGCTGGGCTGGGATGCCCCCTCCTTCCTGAGAGCTGCTCTCTGCACCCCTCGGAAATCTCCCCTTCCCCAGCCTCCTTGGGAGGAAGCAGAGGGAGCAAGAGGGCCCCATCTCCTTCCTCTCCACCCCCTCCTGGTCAGTCCTTTGATGGGAGGCTGGTTTGTGTCACTGTTGAGCTGGGGGGAGGGAGACAGTTCAGGGCCTCATCCTAACTGACAGACTGGCCCAGATCTCGGTGCTCCGTGCAGCTCTCGCAAACACCAACTTCTCACCGCCAGCCATTGAAAAGAATTCACCAATGGGATGGCTGTGATGGGGTGGCGTTGCCTGGGGTTCTTTACCTGGGATCCCGGGGACTCCGCTCTACGAAGAGCAGAGGAGGGAAGTGGGGGGAGTAAGGACCTTGCAGGAGGCCCCTGGGGGACGGACATGCACTGGGACCCCTGTCCTTCTAGGCTGTGTCAAGGCCCCAAGAAACTGTGGCTCCACAGTCTCCTCTTCAAGTCCTGGCCTGGCTGCACCCTCTTGGACAGATTCTTCTACTCATGGCCTCAGTTTTTCTATCTGTGAAATGGGGATTGTGATTGCTACTGTGAGGTTCGATCGGCTAGAACGGCGTTTCCCCTAGTATGGGCGCACACCGCCGCCACCATGGTCAGGAGGATGGTGCAGTCACACTCCACAAGGCGGTCCTGACTGACACGGGGCGAACTGTGAGAAAGCGATTCCCTACTCATTTTTCTTTCCACCCTCCGACCCCGTGCTTAAGGAGAGTCTCCGCCAGGTGGTAGTGAGGGCTTAGCACCTCCCTCACACTTGCTCAGCTCCTTTTAACAAAAGCCTTAGAGCTTTCGGGCAAGCAACATTAGCCAGCACACATGTCATGCATTTATTTTATTTTCAAGGTATTTTATTTATGTAGCTTGTTCTCGAGGCAAATATAAACATATGAGGTGATTTAAAGAAATATATTGAGCAAATAATAGTACAGGAGATGCTGGAATCTGGCAAAAATCACCAAGTGGCTGGAGTGGCTGGGGCTTGGGCAGTACCGTGACAGCACGGTGTCAGAGGAGGTCCAGTGGAGAGTCAGGTAATGTGGGTAATGAGGCCACCCCCATGTGGAGTCAGCAGAGAACACCTGCCCAGTAAGGATGAGGCTGCCCCTACCTCAGCAGAAGCCACGTAGAAAGCCTGGACTTCTCCCTTCCCAAGGCTGCAACCAGGTGGTGCCCCCCGCCCCTGCTGGCGCAGTGCCAAACAGAAGGCTTAAACAAGACCTGGAGTCTCGCCCTAACTGGTTTGGCTCAGTGGATAGAGCATTGGCCTGCAGACTCAAGGGTCTCAGGTTGGATTCCGGTCAAGGGCGTGTACCTTGGTTATGGGCACATCCCCAGCAGCGGGTGTGCAGGAGGCAGCTGATTGATGTTTCTCTCTCATCGATGTTTCTAACTCTCTCTCCCTCTCCCTTCCTCTCTGTAAAAAAAAAAAAAAAGACCTGGAGTCTCATGATAGGAAAATGTCCAGATTTTGAAAAACCACTCGTATCAAGAATCAGAAAGACCTCAAATTGAATGAAAAAACACAAAAAACAACCAATGGATTCCAACATGGAGATGGCAGAGATGTCCTCTGACCAAGAGTTTAAACCAGCCATGATAACAATGCTTCACTGAGCAATTACAAATATGCCGACACAAATGAAAACATAGCCTCCGCAAACACACAGGAGTTATAAAGAGAACCAAATGGACAGTTTAGAACTGAAAAATACAATAACTGACATGGAAAGCTCAGCGGGCGGGCTCAACAGCAGAATAAAGGAGACAGAGGAAAGAATCAGTGAACTGGAAGATGGAACAATAGAAATTGCCCAATTTGAACAACAGAGAGAAAATAGACGGGGGGCAGGGTAGGGGTGGGAGGGAGGACTCGAAGAGCTTCAGGGACTTATGAGACTATAACAAAAGATCTAATGTTTGTGTCACCAGAGTCCTTGAAGAAGAGGAGAAAGAGGGCAGGGCTGAAAAAGTACTTGAAATCATGGCTGAACACTTCCCAAATTTGATAGAGGATGTAAACCTACCGATTTGAGAAGTTGAGTAAATTCCAAAGAGATCCACTCCAAGACACATTATAATTAAACTTCTGAGAACTAAAGATAAAACAAAAAGTACTGAAAGCAACCAGAGAAAAACAGCACCTCACACAGAGGGGAAACCATTTCAATAACGGCAGACTTCTTATCAGAAACCGTGGAGGCCAGCAGGAAGTGACACATCTTTAAAATGCTGGCGGTTCTTTTCCAGGCTCAGTGAAAATGTTCTTCAGGAACAAAGGGCCAATGTAGGAATTTTCAGATGAAGGAAAACTAAGAGAATTTACTCTTTAAAAAAAGGACTCAAAGAAATGCTGCAAACAAAGGAAACTATGAAAGAAGGAGCCACGGAACATTAGAAGAGGTGAAAGAACATGGGAAGCAAAAATAGGGTTAAATGCAATAGGCTTTCTTTCTCCTCTTGAGTTCTCTAAATTATGTTCAATAGTTAAAGCCAAAGTGACCATACTATCTGATGTGGCTCTAAATGTACAGAGAGCAAACCTTAAATTATATTATCAATTTGGGAAATTAAAGAGACCTAAAGGGAGGTAAGATTTCTCTACTTCACTCAAACTGGCAAAATGATCACGCCAGTAGACGGTGATAAGTTATGTAGACATAATGTAATACCTAGAGCAACCACTAAAAAGCTATACAAATAGATGCACTAAAAACCAAAATAGGTAAATCAAATGGAATTCCAAGAAATGTTTAGGTAGCTTACGGGAAGGCAGCAAAAATAAAACACAGAAATGAAAAACAGAGAACAAACAGAAAACAAAAAATAAAGGTAGATTGAAGCTCTGTCATGTCAAGAATTATATTCATTGAAAATGGTCTAAATATACCAATTAAAAGACAGATATTGCCAGATTGGGTTAAAAAAGCATGACATTAAAAAAAAAGTATGTGAAAAAAAAATGAAAAGAAAACCCTATATGTTATCTCCAAGTGATTCACTTCAGATATTATGATATAGGTAGGTTAAAAATCAAAGAATGGAAAAAGATATATCATGTAAGCATTAGTCAAGCACTAAAGGAAAGCAGGAGTGACTAGACTTCAGAGGAAAGAAAATTACAGAGACAGAGAGGGAGCGTATATAATAATAACAGGACAATCTATCAAGAAGACATAGCAATCCGAAATGCGTATGCACCGAACAGCAGAACTACAATATATGTGAAACAAAAACTGTTAGAACTGCAGGAGAAATGGACAAATTTACAATCATGGTTGGAAGGATCAACCCCCCTCTCTTAACTACTGATAGAACAGCTAGATAATCACCGAACATATAGAAGAGCTCAACAACACCACCAGTTAGCAGGTGGAGTAATTGGTGTTGATAAAATACTCCACTTAAGAAACGGAATGCTTTTTCCCTATGATCAAGAACAAGGTAAGTATGTCAGTTCTTACTGCTTTTATTCAACATAGTGCTGAAAGCTCTAGCCACTGCAATAGGGCAAGAAAAGCAACTAAAAGACATACAGATAGGAAAGGAAGAAATAAAACTCTACGTGAAGATGACATGATTATCTACGTAGAAAATCTCAAGGAATCTACTCCCAAATCCCCAAACTCCTGGAACTAATGAGAGTTCAGCAAGGTTGCAGAGTACAAGATAAACATACAAAAACATTTATTTCTATACACTAGCAATGCACGTATGCATAGCAAAATTAAAAATATAATAGCATTTATATTTGCCAACATTGATTTAAATTCTTGGGTTTAAATCTAACAAAAAGTCTGGAGGACTTGCATTAAACTACATTCATGTTGATGAAAGAAATCAAAGACTCAAATAGTAAAAATGGCAATTCTCTTCAAACTGGTAAATAAGTCTAATGTAATTTCTATCAGAATCCTACCAAGATTTTCTAAGTATTTTGATGATTCTAAAATGTATATGGAAAGGCAACAGAACTAAACTAGCTAAAAAGGTTTTGAAAAAGAGTAAGGTGGGGGAGGGGGGGTGTCATTTTGCCTGATTTCATAACTTACAACCAAGACTGTGTGCTTTTAGCTGAGGAACACACACATAGGTCAATGGAACAGAACAGAGAACCCAAAATAGATGCAAGTGATTTTTTTAAACTATATTTTTATTGATTTCAGAGAGGAAGGGAGAGGGAGAGAAGATAGAAACATCCATGATGAGAGAGAATCATGGATTGGCTGCCTCCTGCACGCCCCCCACTGGGGATTAAGCCCACAACCTGGGCATGTGCCCTTGACCGGAATTGAACCTGGGACCCTTTAGTCCACAGGCCGACGCTCTATCCACTGAGCCAACCGGCCAGGGCAGACCCAAATGATTTGTGACAAAGCTGCACGAGCATTTCAATGGGAGAAAGGGAGACTTTCCAGCAAATGGTGCTGGAACAA